>NW_022751466.1:841105-845072 GCF_011630105.1 Anneissia japonica
ATGGCAAATAACAATCAATATAAACTATTACAGATCAGTGACAAATAGAGAGATAGCAGTGGTGGGAGAATATGGGCCAGAATAAACAGTTTAGAGGTGAAAGGTGAAGTCAGCTAGAAAGTCATATACATTTAAGCCTATGCTGTTTAATTAGTCTTTAAGTGCTGTTTTGAGTCATTTCAATTGTAACCCTGAAGAGGGGAGCAGGCGCTCCCGAAAATTTGGTTTTTTTTTTTTTTTTTTAAATAAAATATATGCTTCATAGTATATGCTTCAAAGTAGTCACCTTGTGAAGAATGTTATTTCTGTTCTGCTTACTTATTTTATATATATTGAAGCATACGTGGATTGAATATCTTTTGATCATCACCAACATGTTATATATATGTATATGTATATATATGTATATATATATATGTATATGTATATTATATATATTTATATGTATATATATATATGTGTGTGTATATCTATATATTTGTGTGTATATAGATATATATGTGTATATATATTATATATATATTATATATATGTATATATATTATATATATATTATATATGTATATATATTATATATGTATATATATGTGTGTGTATATGTGTATTTAAATATGTATATGTATATATGTACATGTATATGTATATATATGTATATGTATATATATGTATATAGGTATATGTACATGTATATATATATATGTGTATATATATGTGTGTGTATATACATATTTATGTATATATACAGATGTTCTTTTATATAATATAATTATATATACAATATAATACAATAAAAATATAATAATAATATATGTATACAATAATAATTATATATTTATAATTATTATTATATCTATAATAAAAACTATAAACTAATTATTATATGTTTATCGTCGCTATTTATTAGTGTGTGTATATGTGTATTTAAATATGTATATGTATATATTTGTATATGTATATATATATGTATATATATGTGTATAGGTATATATACATGTATATATATATGTGTATATATATGTTTGTGTATATATATATATATTTATGTATATATACATATGTTCTTTTATATAATATAATTATATATACAATATAATACAATAAAAATATAATAATAATATATATATATAATAATAATTATATATTTATAATTATTATTATTATAACTATAATAAAAACTATAAACTAATTATTATATGTTTATCGTCGCTATTTCCATGAACCGACAAATACGAAGATCGCGATTGAAAAATTATTTCTTTTTGATGCTATTTTCTGACCTGAAAAATTCGTTGCAGGATTCTTGTATTTATTATTTAAAACATATTAAATAAATTGTAGTTATAAGGTCACAATGTTTATATCAATCTATTAATTAATTAGTAATTAACTAATTTAAAATATTAATTAAGATATTCGTAAATTTCTCGTGAAAGTTACTTACATAATTGCAGTTTATTTATACGGCATTTCGACGGATATTCGTCAATTCATGTGAACCATCCTGAGCTCTGCTTGCCAAAAATACGCGGTAATCGCGCGATAGTATTAGCATTTGCATACATGAAAACACTTTGGCGATGCTTTTGTTTTTGTTTTGTTTTACATTTACATCCAGCGTTAGGCCCACTGAATTGTTCAAATGCTTAAATAATTGAAAACATAAATTATGTGGATTAAATTCTCATATAATTTACAATGAAACTTTATAATGTACGGTATTTTATAAGATTATTTTTTTTAACAGAATAAAATAGTTAAAATTTTATTGGAAAAAAAACCAGATTTTACATCTATAGACGTAAGTTGATTTAATATGCTGAATCATTATTAATGGTATAGGCCTATACCTATCATATATTTCTATAAATTAATCAACAAATATCTCATTATTCACACTATCGCAAATAGGCCTATTGAAGTATTATTGAAATACTATTAATTCTTTATTAAAGCATTATTCGAGCACCTTCATTATTATTATTATTATTATTATTATTATATTATTATTATTATTATTATTATTTTATGTATTATTTATCAACCATACTAACATTGAAAACATGAATTATGTGGATGAAATTATCATAGAAAATAAACTTATAATTTATAAGATTATTTTTTAAAACAGCAGAATAAAATAGATAACACTTTATTTTAAAAAAAAAAAAAAAGGTTTTGCATAGACGCAATTTGATTTAATATATGCTGATTCATCTCATTAATTGAACAATTTTTATTCATTTCGAGCACTGTTATTATATTATTATTATTATTATTATTATTATTATTATTATTATTATTACTATTTTATTTTTAAATTTTTGTTGTTTTATTTTTTGTTTTATGTATGGGCCTAGATATAGGCTATGTATATATTTAATAATTATAAATAATTATAATTTAATTGTAAAACACATATATTATAATGTTAACAATATTATAGGCTAGGCTAGACCTAACCAATTATTGATACCATAATCTATAGATAAAAACATCCATTTGATAATTAAACAGCAGCTTTTCGAGTGGCAGTGCCGATAGAAAACTGCAATGTTTTGGCACTGCGGTAGTGCCGATAGAAAATCGGAGCTTTTTTCGCACTGCGGCAACAAAGCCGATAGAAAATAACAGCTTTTTTGGCACTGTGGCAGTGCCGATAGAAAACAGCAGCCTTTTTTCGCACTGCGGCAGTGCCGATAGCCTCAGCCGTTCCAAATATTATTTCATGATGCGAGGTCAATCAGAGCAGGGAACAGTGAAATTACAGGTTAGCTCATCTAAATTGGTGATAGCCACCTTGTGTGTGCGCTGAACCGTGGAGATCCCTAGTTCGCAGTCCAATTCCCATCGCTGCTTTCCTAGTGTTTCAGCTGGAGGACTAAAATGCAAGTTACGATAGCGCACCGTCTTTCGGATGAGACGTTGAAGTCGTTGATCCCATGTGTATTATGGCCCGTGTGCACGTTAAAGAACGCTACACTATTCGGAAAAGAGTAAGGGATTGTCTTCCGGTGTACTGCTCAATCACAACCTGCACGTCCTAGAAAACAAAACAGGGGTTTCAGCAAGGACCGTACATTACTGCCATTTACCACAATGTTTTTTTACCTAAGATCTAGAGCTGGTTAAATGTTGAAGGGTCAGGGTCAAAGGTCAAGGTCACAATCAACGAAAAATTATTTTTTTATTTATTTGTCTACAACTCATAGTTTTAATCACAAACTTGTCAAACTTGGTCACAATGTTTTATGACCAAAAATCTCATTACCTCCTCCAACGAAGTTGGCAGGAGGTTATGTTTTTCCCCTGTTTATTTATTTATTTGTCTGTTGGCATATTTGTTGTGAACAGCCTACAGCCCATAATTTAATCAGCAATTCGTCAAACTTGGCCACAAACAGTATACATGATGAGGGCGCATGAGTGAGCAGCATTTACAAGTAGCTCCTTATATTACAGAATAGAAACATTATTATTTACAACGATCGGTGTTCAATCCCCAAAACCGTAAGTGATGAATTCATCTTTATCCATTACATGGGCGTCGATGGGTGGGGGTCAGGAGGACGCGTCCCCCACTTTTCAAAGTGGGGGGATCCTATCGATTGTTCCCCCCCCCCCACTTTTCACCAGTATAATTAAAACCCCACTTTTAAAAGCGAATGGAAAGAATAACAATTACGCATGACTCATGAATTTTGTCTGTTCACTTTTCTATGTGCGGTACGTATTTTCCGGACCAAAACCGAGTAAAAACGCAATTGTTTATACATTTCGTAACCATCTCAGAAACCACTAGATCGATTTTATGGGTGCAACGGTTATCAGAGGCTAAATTCATTGTGAAAACAATGTACTGAACGTTTTTAAATTTGGAAGCGTGTATGCTTATTGCTGCGAAGCAGCCAATTCATATTCTTGACAGCAATTTGACCTCTGAAAGGTCATTGTTTGTCAAAAAACAAGG
>NW_022751466.1:845088-857930 GCF_011630105.1 Anneissia japonica
GCACAACTGGCTAACGTCTCTATCTATTGTCGTGACGTCATGGCTCTCTGACTCACACTTGTGATATGTCTGGCACTTGTGATCAAATAACACGCTGGCTACGCTGGCTCGCACTTTGGCAGGCAGTCAACTCGCCCCTAGAAAACCCGCCCTTGGAAACTTGCCCCATAAAAAATGTACACTTCCTAGACCATGCAGTCTTCAAAATAAAAATTGTAACCTTTGGTGTAATCAACTACATTTTCCACATACATAGAAATTTTTGAAACTTTATTAAAAAAAACCTAAACCATAATTCACCACACTATAGACACTTTTTGACAAAAATGAAAAATTACGACTTTGTTACCCAATGAGAAGTGATCTAATATAGACAATGGGTCGTGTCTCATATTATTTGTTATAGTTTTATTATTCATTATTTTTACTTGACTCGCATAAATAATTTTGTACGAAGAACATTTATATGCAGTTGTACTTCGCAGCACTTCACTTGCAATTTGCAATTTCTAGTTAGGCTAATATTTTTACAAACTCAAAAGTGCACAATTTCTACTATAACCTATTTATTCCTTTTGTATATTATTACGACCGTACGTATATAGTGTTTAATGTTATCTACATACAGGATTACTGTTTTTCCTAATTTCAAAAAAAAATTATAGTTAGTCAATTGAATTTTATATAGCCATTATTAAACAATAATTATACAGCCTTTGGGAAGGATATTTCATTTCATTTCATTTCAGTTTTATTGTCCAATTTTAAAAAGGAAAAGCAGAGCGGAAACAATTCATTGCATATTTAAAAATATAAAAAATAAGTTTAAAAATCTAAGAAAATATGTCTATCTATTTCGATTAAGTGATACCAAAAGTTTACAAACTCCAGTGTTACGTTGACGCAATCTCGCAATGACGTCATAATAATCAGTGGCGGATTCAAGTGGGGCCATGCCGACCCTAAATTTTTCAAAATTATTTTTTTTTAAATGGAAAAAACAAAGGAAAATTATAATTAGAATTTAGGTCTGAGAGTGCCATTTCCGGCAATCATAATACATTTTTTTCCTCAGCCGAACTTAAGGGCGTGCCGACGATTGTTTCTAAACATAAGTCAAGCATCGGTACCCTAGAATTCCAGGTTCTCCAAAATGGAGCGCTACTCAAGTAGTTTTAAATTAAGATTTGATGGTATAAAAGAGGAATCAGATGAGGACCCTATATCCAAAATCAAGGAACTTATTGAAAAACAACTGAACATTCCTGCAACATTAATATAGAAAATGCACATCGGATTGGGAAGCGCCGAGCTGGTAATGAAAAGCCCTGTCATCTAATTGTAAAATTCCTGTATCGACCTCAACGATTTCAGGTATTTTTAAAAGCCAGATCCCAGCTTAAGGATAGTGAAATCTTTGTCATCGAAGACCTTCCAGAAGCGGACCTGGCCAAATTGAGAGGCTTGAAAGATGTCATGGCTAAAACATACAGGGATGGGAAGAGACCTATATTCCGTAACGGGAACCTATATATTAACGGACAATTGTACAAATGACTCTACATAACACCGTCTAATTTATACAAATACAGTATTTATTTCTTTTCCATTCACTTGAATTAATTACATAAGAGGAGCTTACTGCAATTGAGTGCTCGCGTAACATTTGCTAAATACTATAGTTCCTGCCCTACACAACAACTACTGCTTAATTTACTTCCTTATTAGTTTATTTTTCACTATGCTTATTATATTATTTATATATTTATTCTCTACGGCATCAATAGTGTATACATTAATAAAATTCGAGGTGGTCTCATATCATTTGCCATTAATTTTCAATGAATGATAATGATGTGATGTTCTTTGACTTTGACAATAGCACCGCTGCCACTCCAGCCGAATTCAACGTCAGTTATAATTTTAATGTTACCAAAATCAATTTCAGTTATGCATGCCAATAACAGATCTATTAATAAAAATTTTGAAGAATTTAATACAGTTTACGACACACTAGGCGATTTCAAAATTATTGGTCTATCTGAAATATGGCAAGTAGAAAATCCAGCTTTATTTGATTTACCCGGTTATTCCTTTGAATATAGCTGCCGTGAATCCGGTGGGAATGGCAGAGTTGCTACTTATATTCATTCATCATTAAATTATAATATTATTGAACATACAGTGGCTAACTCTGAGTCTCCATGGGTTAATGTTTCAGACAACAACTATAATTTTATTGTGGGTATTATATACTGTAAAGTAAACACCAGCTTATTAGAGTTTTATAACAGTCTTATTGATGTTTTATGTTCACTAATTTTGATAAAAATCGCTGTATCCTTATTGGTGATTTTAATTTTGATCTTTTTGAAACTTTAAGTAATGAATATGATTCATTTATATCTAACTTAGCCTGTATGAATATTACTCAACTTATAACCACTCCAACAAGACATTCTGATCATTCCCCAACCTTACTTGATCATAATACACGAATATTTATGATACTTTAGTGCACCACGGAACTATAGGGCCTAATCTGTGATATTTCTGATCATCTTCCAACATTTGCTATTTTTGAGCACATCACTACCAATACAAACAATAACTTTGTATCATTCCGAGATAACAGCAATTTTGTTTCTGAACTATTTTTAACTGACCTATCAAATATATCATGGGAAAATGTTTATGCCACTCTGACGTTGATTTAGCTTATGAAGATTTTTATTCAACTTTTAATAATATCTGCAATGTCTATGCACCAATTGTTCGACGCTCCTTAAAAAATAATAATAATAAAAAACCATGGATTAGCAAAGCAATAAAGAAATCAATTAATAAAAAACATAAATTATACTCTAAAGTTTTAAAATCTAATTTTGATCCTCCCAAATTAGCCCAGTATAAGAGATATAGAAATATGTTAACAAATATTATACGCCTGGCGAAAAACCCCTATTATAATGACCGGCTATCAAAAAAAACCCCAAAAATAATCATAGTAAAACATGGCTCACTATTAACAAATTAATTGGACGCAACAATACAAAATATGATTTACCTCAGAAGATCTCGGTCACTAAAGGAAATCGTATAGAAGAAATTGATAATAAACAAAACATTGTAAATGAATTTAATAAATATTTTACAAACATAGGATCAAATCTAGCAAATAAAATAAAACGTCCTTCTAAACAATTTACATCTTATCTAAGCCAACCTAATATAAACCAATTTCCCCAAATGAAATTATTCAACTTATTTCGAATTTAGATAAAAACAAGGCAACAGGTTATGATAATTTGCCTGCCAAACTGCTGAGTGTGGCTGCGACCTATATCTCAATAGCACTGTGTTATATTTTTAATCTTTCTCTACAACCCTCCAAGTTTCCCAATGCTCTTAAAATTGCACGTGTTCTTCCTATATATAAAAATGGCCCCAAGGATAGCTTGGGAAACTACCGTCCAATTTCAATATTACCTGTGTTATCTAAAATTCTTGAAAAATTGTTTAATAATCGATTACTCCACTTTCTTGAAAAATTTAATACATTTTATGACCACCAATACGGATTTCGTGAAAAATTTAGTACAAAATTATCCTTAGTTCATTTAGTTAATAATCTTTTATCTCAATGTGATAACTCAAATGTTGCTCTTGGGATTTTTGTTGATTTGAGAAAAGCCTTTGATACAATAAATCACGAAATTTTAATTTCAAAGCTGCAGCACTAATGGGATTAGGGGCATACCTTTGTTATGGCTTTCAAACTATCTTAGTAATAGATTTCAATTTGTTTCCTCTGACGTTTTTGTCTCTAATAAACTACCAATAGACTGTGGTGTTCCTCAGGGATCAGTGCTTGGCCCCATTTTGTTTTTAATTTATATAAATGATTTACCAAATTTTTTTTTATTTCAGATTATTTGCTGATGATACAAATCTACTTAAATCATTTATTGGTAATACTTCAGATCTTGACGAGGTTAATTATCATTTTAAAAACGTCATAGAATGGTGCAATGCCAACAAATTAACAATAAATGCAGATAAAACAAACTACATACACTTTCAGTCAAAATATGAAAGTTTTACTACATCTGGTTCTCTTAAAATTGATTCAAGTTTAATCTCTGAATGTAATTCTGTTTCTTTTGTTGGAGTTAAGCTTGATAAGCATCTTAATTTTAAGGAACATATACATTACGTAAACAATAACATTTTTTTTTAAAGTTGGTATTTTATTTAAGTTACGGCACTTTGTCCCCGAGGAAACATTGACTATGCTTTATAATTCTCTTATGTTACCTAATCTGATTTATGGTATTGAGGTATGGGGCAACACATACAATTCACACCTACAAATACTTTTACGCACTCAAAAAATATGTGTCAGATGTATTACATTTTCAGATCTTAAAGCCCATTCTCCACCTTTATTTTATAATCTTCGAATTCTAGACATATAGGAGGAGAATTATGATGTGAGCGGAGGTATGCAGTTTCCGAGTGCCCTCTAGTAGTTATCATTATCATTATTATTATTATTATTATTATTGTTATTGTAATTTTTATTGTTATTGCTATTGTTATTATTATTATTATTATTATTATTATTATTATTATTCCCACGAAAACGGTGAATGGTATATTTGAAATTTATAGATGCAAAGAGAAGAAGTTATTATATCATCATTATCATTATTATTTTTAGGTTTTACAGCTCATCATTCTTCCCACGAAGACGGTGAGTACGGTAGGCCTACACTATTGAATCATTGAGGCATAGCAAGGGCATCGATCAGTGGTTAAAAGTGGGTGGGGGGTGACGAAATGAAAAATGAGCCTTGGGCCGTAGGCCCAAGCCTTGGTTAGGGACCAGGGGCGAAGCCCCGGAAGCTCTGGCGCATATAGCCTTTTAATTGATTTTAAGCAATGCAATTAACATTTATTTCCATACGAAATTTTCAAAATATCCAGTTGCGGATCCAGTAATTTGAAATAGAGCTGAGCCCAGAGAGGGACTTTTACAGATGAAGAGTGTAGACCACCTCAGCCCCATCATGGTTGGGGCTTAGGTAAGAAAATTTATGATTATGGCACCTCTAGTTGTTCGGAAACTCTCAGACTGAATTTGAATAGGCCTATATTTTTTTTTTCAACTTTCAATTTCGAAAAAAAAAAAATTAATTAGGGATGGTGGGCCGGCTGTGCCCCTTGAATCTGCCACTGAAATACTCATTATAAAAAGTTTTTAAAATTATCCTTTTAGTCATAATTATGCCCGCTTATGTATTTCGTGCAAACTAACCTTCATAAAAATAATGATTTATTATCTACTGATTAGCTTGTAACGTATTCAAAATTTGACCCATGAAAAACAAATAAGATAAACTTAAAACAGTCATTAATTTAGTCTTTTTGCATGTACAGTACTTTTAAATTACAATCAAGAGGTTTTTGCTTTTCTCCTTTTTTTGAATTTCACTTTTGTGTAAGTAATATTGCGACTACACTATTGTGAGTGAAAATAATACCGTCTAATTTACGATCAAACAGGACTAGGGAGGGAGCACACAAAACATTAGTTAGCATTTCAGTGGCGGATCCAGGGTGGGGGGGCTCAAGGGGTTCGGACGAACTCCCCTCTGTGAAGAAAACGTAACAAAATACTATTGGGTCCTGGCTTACAAAACCATTACCAACCGTTTCCCGCGCATCGTCCCGCTTCAAAGTGATTTTGGATGTAACACGCATTTGGCAGAAACACATGCGTGATCTTAAATTTGTCACGCATTTAGTCCACGCATGACGACAAATAATCACGAATTCAGGGAAAATATATTTAAAATTAGAAGAAATTAGTTTTATTAAAAATATGAAACAATCATGCAGTAACTTGATTCATTAGAGAGTTTTCTTTATCGAGTTTGAGATTCAATTCACCAAAAGCTTTTAAATTTAGTAGACTCAAAATCGAGGTGGTTTGAGGCTTTACTTTACAGAATATAGCACTATTACGGTAGCTACTTGCCACCTGCTAATTTTCCCCACTGATTTTTTTCTACCGGGAGAGTTATTCCCGGCCCAGGCTATTCACCCCCACCCCCCTAATTTTTTCGATGCATTGTTCCTCCTAGTTTTCCTATTGATTTTTTTTTACCATAAGTTTATTTTCATTATACTTTATAAGAGAGAACATTTTTGTTTTATTTTGTGTTTTCTCTATATCAATTAATTATTGTCTAGTCATTGTAAGGTTACACTAAAAAGGTGTGCCGATGATACAAAAGCGTTATTCAATCAATTGACTGATTGACTATTGATGCATTCGCAATACCGTATTGATGAAGCCTAAATACACATTGTAGAAACGTTTTGAAAGTTTAAATCCGGTTTTACATACGAAATACAGGAAAGAAAACAGGATATCTTAATAACATGTTTCCTCTTTTGGAATTTCGATATCACACCTTTTTCCTAGTCGTTCTACAGTTCTACTTCTACAGTACTTCGGAGGTCAAAGCCGATTGGTGATTCTCTTCTACGATACGCCTACTGAAAGGTCCACTGATTAATCTCAGATAAGAAAGTATAATACATACTACAAGTATTGAAATACACGCCATCGTGTTGGGATTCAATATTTCGACATTAATTATGTCATCATACGTCGAAGGGCCCCAAAAAATGTTGGGCTTAGATGCTCTCTGGGTACTCTGAATATCTCTAGTGCTGAAATTAAACCTTAAAAATGAGTCTATAGCTATAACAGGAACGATAGAATTTTCGATGATCTGGGCCTGATAAAATATAGAATCGTGAAGGTTTATATTATTCAATAAAATGTTTAGGTTTAATCAAATAAAGCTTGAGATTAGTGGAAAAGCGTAAGATTTTAGAGGAGTGGCTTGAGTTTGAGGTTTGTTCGAAAAACATGAGGTTCAATTAAAGGTCATTAAAAGACACATCAGAAGTCGGGAAAGCTCATATTTCCGGCCATCTAGGAATCAAAATTTTCCCGGGGGAGGACCCCGGATCCCCCTTTCATTTTTGGGTTTATGGGAAAATGAACCCCCCTCTTTCAAATCCTGGATCCGCCCCTGCATTTTGATTTCACAAACATAAAGGTGATTTACTTCATTTATCATTATCAGTGGCGGCGCAGGAAAGCAAATTAGAGGGGGGACAGGGCGGAGAGACTTGCACAATTTGGGAAAGTAGATCACCTCAGCCCCACCATGGTTGGGGTGAGGAAAGAAAATTTATGATTATGACACCTCTAAATTGCCGGAAATGACACTCTCAGACCTAAATTCTATTTATAATTTTCCTTTGTTTTTTTCCATTTTTTAAAAATAATTTTGAAAAATTTAGGGTCGGCTCGGCCCCACTTGAATCCGCCACTGACTATTATGACGTCATTGCGAGATTGCGTCAACGTAATACTGGCGTTTGTAAACTTTTGGTAGGGCCTATCACTTAATCGAAATAGATAGACATATCCGTGTCAAAGGCTGTATAGTTATTGTTTAATAATGGCAATATAAAATTCAATTGACTAACTATAATTTTTTGAAATTAGGAAACACAGTAATCCTATGTAGGACTATGTAGATAATATTAAACACTAGCATAACGTACGGGTCATAATAATATACAAAAGGAATAAATCGTTTATAGTAGAAATTATGCACTTTTGAGTTTGTAAAAATATTGGCCTAAATAAGTATACACGCTTCCAATTTTAACAACGTTCAGTACATTGTTTTCACAATAAATTTAGCCTCTGATAACCGTTGCACCCATAAAATCGATCTAGTGGTTTCTGAGATGGTTACGAAATGTATAATCAATTGCGTTTTACTCGGTTTTGGTCCGGAAAATACGTACCGCACTTAGAAAGTGAACAGACAAAATTCATGAGTCATGCGTAATTGTTATTCTTTCTATTCGCTTTTAAAAGTGGGGTTTTAATTATAGAAGATTGGTGAAAAGGTGGGGGTGGAGACAATCGATATGATGTCCCCCTACATTGAAAAGTGGGGGGACGCGTCCCCCTGTCCCTGTCATTTTGGATTGCTATGCCATGAGGCATAGCAATCCAAAATTATTATTTTAAAATACTATCAATTAGTATTTCATTATATGCGATAAATTGTACAGAAAGAATATTTTTAGACAAATATTGTGTCAAACGAACACTGAAGTTACTGTATACTAGGAACGAACGGTGAACCAATTCATTCGACGATAGGGCAAAAAACATTTCAGATCACAACAGTTCCCAGGGATATTATTAGATAACTGACAACAAAATCACAAAAAATAATGTGTTTTATAATTTGTAAGTTTGTGTTTATGAAATGAGATAAATAAATGAATGCATTCAGGTTGAAAATTGAATATTTATATATACCTTCATAGTTCATTAGGCCTATAGTTCAACAGTTGTGATTGAAAAGTAAAGGAAAAATATAATCACAACTGCTAAACTTAAAAAAGTTTAAATTGAATGGAAACGTCGTGAGAAAAATTCAACTCTTTGTTCTATAGCTTACCTTTGACTTGGCTGCTCTTATATGTAAAACAACGAGCCTATTTTGTATGATGAACAACATTGATGTAAGTAAATTATGTTTTTCAGCGTGCTCTGGCTGAATGGAGCACCCTCACAAAATATTACTGAAATAAATAAATAATAATAATGACAGTCGTACCCATAATGACAAGAGAACAAAAGATTACCCACCAAATGGTTGAACTGATGTGATGTTTTCATCATTAACTACGGCGCAGGAGGCCTTACCTTCCCCAACACATAAACTCACCGACAAATGCCGATAATGAATCGTATAAACAGGCATAATCGATTTTTCGCAGGTTTTTGGTTAGGTTTGTGATGTTTCTATTTTCCCGGTTCTAGTCTTAAATCTTTTCCGTTTTACTTCTAATTTGTTCATGCAAAATTTAAAAAAAAAACTTTGGCAATATTATTTTTTAATGTTGTTGTTTATATGAAAATAAAAAAATATATATTTAATAGAAAAAAATAAAACATTCCTAATATCATACCGTATATAACCATGATTATTTTCAAATTGTTGTGGGTAGGTAGGCCTATTTTGAGTTTGGGCACGCTAACGGCCATTTACTACGGTACCAGTCCTACTTCGCATCTACTTGCCAAACGATTTTTTGTGGGCGGTAGGCCTAACTTTAAAGCTTTGAATTTTATTGATAGTCCCTTTTGTTGATTTGGTATTGTGACATAGGCCTATTTCTGAACAAAGATGCGGTAAGAATTCGCCTCCCAATTTCGAATACTTTTCTGTTATTTTTTTAATTTCCAGAACATTTGACATTTATCCAGATTAAACCAGAAGACATAGTCCTGTATGTAGATTAGGCCTATATGATATTTTTTTTTTTTTTTTTTTTTTTGAAAATGGGGTTTTTTTTGGAAAATGGGAGAGATTTGAAAACGAATTGCCTCACCATAGAAACTAAAGGTATAGTTTTCCAGTAAGGGTGCCAGTAAGCTTTCACAGCTTCTGCCACATTTGAGTATAATTCAAAAGAAACAACTAAACGGACAAAAATAAAAACAAAAGTCATGGCATAAATTCCCGAATTCATTAATATCCAAATAACCAAGATGGTGATAATGATGATGATGACGACGAAAACGATGATGATGATGATGGTGAAAATAATAATACAAAAGTGGCGCTGAATAATTGACAAATATTTACTAAAACATTAACACCCTATTAATGAGTTTTTGATTAATGATTTTTTTAAAGCAACAACACAATCTTATTAACTTGTTTAAATGAGATTTAATATGTCATGCTAACATGACTGCAGTCAGTCGCTGAGTTTTAAAATCCATTTACGTAAATTATTCTTTTCTTGTCGTAGAGAATAGCTAAGGATAAACGTTTTTATTCCTTCAAACGCCCAGTGACGTTCGAATACCAGAAACACTGGATTTAATGCACAGTTTTCTAGATTTAATGCACAGTTTTCTAGATATTATGCGCATGCACTTTTCTGTCACTAATCTCTGGATGCTGCTGCTAAAATCTATTTGTATTTTACCGGCCCTCCCTAATCCTTCTGATTTAAATTTAATTCATTTGCATTTGTGTATAATTTCATAGATTATCATGATTCCGTCATTCTGTCGGTAACTATAGGTTGGATGCCACATCCACTGAATCTCACCACATATAATGTCCCCGACAGACCTACACACAACTCCTTTTAAAATATAATACTGTATAAACGGAAAAGTAATAAAATTGCACTATAAATACCCCAACAACTGAAGAAAGTCGAATTCGTAACGGAAGTTGTGTTAGAAGTTCAGATATACAGTACAAGAACATTCTTCTCGCCGCAAAACTTAATACAGGTATGTTATTGGTATGTTATTAGAGACAAGACATTTCGTAAGCAATTATTTTTATAATAATAGTATACAGTTGTGTATGGATATATATGTACTTATGTACTGTATGTGTATTTCATGTACGTTTGTATGGTGTTTGTATAATTGTTCATGTGATTGTTTGCATCACTTTATTTTCCCTTAAGTTTTTTTTATTTTGTTTTTTATTTATTTTTTAGTTTATGATTGCTTTTAATTTTATATGGCTGAACAGTTTCTGTTTTTACTTTTCCTTATTTTCATAAAATTTGACTTGTCTTTTTCTTAGGGAGCCTCGCAAAATAAAGCAACGCGTAATACGAGTGGACCACGCGATGCGATTGAAGGCAGTTTAATCCCATAGTGGGCCACGCTTTGGAATGATTTTCCTGGGCTACTCCACTTCGTAGTGGGGAATTGATAACAGGCTTAGTGTAAAAACCCAAATAACACAAAAAAAAAAAACGTCTCGTATAAAATAAACCCTATTGGAAGTAACGCAAGCTCACGTTATATTTCTGAGAATTACATTAATAATTTATCGAGATTATCGTCACTGTAACGATCAAAACCAACAGACAGCAGAAATATAAAACTAGGAGAGGCCTAGGACATAGATATTATACCTCCATGGATAGGCCTAGGCTTGGCTTACTCAGAAAAATTACGGAGTAAAATTAAAAATCGAAAACAGGCAATTTTTATGAATTTTTGTTAGGCCTAATTATATCTTTTTTACAGTTAGTCTTTAAAATTATCATTTCTTATATCGTTTTAGTATTAATTAAGATTATTAAATAAAACTGTCTAGGACGACAGACAGATATCGGTCTACAGTAGGCCTACATTCGATCATGAACGTAGATGGGGTACACTTCCTTCAGTGTTTGCGAAATACAAAAAAAAAATATTGAACTTCATAATTATTAGTACCTTTATCTGATATAAATGTGAGCAGTTGTTCTAGGCCTATATGTTATCTATTTTAATATTGATTAATCTGGAACTTTGGTGGAACAGTATATCCATTGTATGTGACGGGAAACGTTTAAAAAAAAGCAAAAACAATTTTCTCCTGCTAGCAGTTACATGCACTGCTCTCACCCCCTTTCTACCATTGAAACACATGTTTTGATGCGGCACAAACCTAGACTCTATTCTATTTCAATGTTGATTAATCTCGAATTTTAGTGTAAAAGAATATATTTATTATATATGATTATCAGGCTCTTTAAAAAAGGTATTGTATTGTATACTGTAAAATATTGTTTTCTCCGTGTTTTCTCTAGACTGCTGTTCAATGTATTGCTTTCACCTCTTTTCAAACAGCGAAGCACATGTTTTGTTGCGTCGTTGATTAACCATGAACTCTACCATTCCATAAAAATTAATAACCCATATTATGTGTTATTAATTTTATAATAATTTTTCAAAATAATTAAATTTAAAATTTATAATCATTAAATCGTTTTTAAACGCTTGAATGTACCAAATGACTATGTTATTTTACTACAGGGATTTTAATTTCATTTATAAAACGCACTGGTAATGTATAAAAGTAGTTTACAATTGTTGATACGCCGCGGCGTATCAAGTGGACTTGGAACGTATTCCTTGCAGTGTACTGCATCGCCGGCTGGAAGTTTAGGGCCTGTGGTTTTGACATACTCTATGTTCTATCAAAGTAAAAGTTAGACGCTTGAATCTGGTCCTGTACTCAATGGGCTATGGAATATTTACTGAATTACGATCTCTTAACATATTATCATTATTTCATTCTTTAAATTGCTTTTTCTATCCATTGATTTATTGTCTATAATTTGTTCCGATATAATAGTTGGGAATAACCTTGCATTTAAAATATATTATGGTAGGCCTATCAAAAATAAGTGTACAATAGGCTTACTATTTGTAGTCCTATTCATAATAAAGTACAGTGACCGCCAATAAATACTCAACATATACGATGAATATCAGAATTTAGTGCAGTAGGCCATTTTCAAATATATATAACAAATATAAAATATAATTGAAAATGAGACTTAAAGAAAATAATAAATACAAGATTTAATTGCACACAAAAATTTAGAGACTGATATTTTCTTAGTTTATTCTATGCTTTTCCATGGTAACGTTGAGTCGTTATCACTGGGCGCCGTACAAAGGGTACGGCTATGCATAACTCGGCCCCACAGCAAGATCAATGACCCTTAATAGTCAATTTCCTTAGCAGCAGAACCGTGGGACTGTTCCTATAAATAGTTCTAGAAGAAGCAGGGACTGTTCCTATAAATAGTTCTAGAAGAAGCAGGTACTGGCATTAAATTGCGTTTATCCTGTCACTACGAATTTATTCCTCCATGCTCATGGCAACAACATGAGTTTGGCCTGGTTATAA
>NW_022751466.1:857949-870633 GCF_011630105.1 Anneissia japonica
GCCTGGTTATAACACTGGGCGGCGTACAAAGGGTTTGAGCTATGCATAACTCGGCCGGCAGCAAGATCAATGACACGTACACTTTGATTCAGTCTGTATTTCCATAGCAGCAGAGTGTGGGAATGTTCCTATGAATAGTTCTAGAAAAAGCAATATACTGGCATTAAAATATTCATGGCAAAAACATGAGTTTGGCCTGATTATAATACAGTATAAAAGTGTATAGGAAATTTCAGTGGGTTTCGAGTCTTGGTATTCGACATTTCGGTTTTAAATTTTACAGAATAGCTCAATAACAAATGACAGGATATAGTATTAAAATTAATTCATAATAATGAAATGAAACTTATGACAAAACATAAAAAAGAGACTTGTCGATAAATTACAGTACATCAAAATCACGAGATAAACCGACGCAAACAAGTAGAACAAAAAAGTCGGAAAACGAACCCTAATTCGCGAAATGGAATCGTCCAAAATTTTTGATCAGTATCTTGAACCACTACGCGTACTGTACATATTTTTACGGCGATTAGTACAACCGTGTCAAAATACCACGCGTAGTACGTGTACTACGCTTACTACACGTAGTACGCGTACTACATGTACTACGCGTACTACGTGTAGTACGCGTAGTACGTGTAGTACACGTACTACGTGTAGTACGCGTACTACGTGTACTACGCGTGGTATTTTGACACAGTTGTACTAATCGCGGTAAAACTGTGTCAAAATACCATGTACAGTACGCGTAGTAGTACTCTTGAAATTAATTCCCTTTTTCTCGGGCCATTCTTCTTTTTAGCTATCATACTTCCTCCTCTCTCTGGCTACAGGAAATTATGAAGGGGGGTGGGTAAAAATGGGGGTCCCAGAATTTCCCCCCCCCACAAAAAAGGGGGTCCCAGAAATTTTGATTTCTAAATGACTGGAAATGTCACTTTGTTGACTTCTGAGGTGTATTATTAGTGGCTTTTAATTTCCTCAGAATTCAAGGTTTTCCTCCTCTTAAAATCAATCAGGCAAAAGCAGGATATGATTTAATGCAGCCAAAGTAGTGGGGTTTCTTAGTCCCAAAAAATGGCATGATACTTCAAATTTGAGTAGAAGCATGAAACTTATGTATGTCAACTCACATTTTCCACTATTTTCATGTTTGTAGGACGTATATTTACTTACTTAAATCTACAGTACATAGTTAGAAGCAAAGTGACCAAATTCTTCAGTAATTAGCAATGCAGTAGCACAGAGAACTCTACTTATTTTTTTTTAGTAATTAAAATTCATGCATATTCCTATAGGGGTCAGTGCATTTGTCCGAAGGTCAAGTTTTTTTGGGTTTTTTCAGCTCAGACTGAAATTCCTTGATATCATACTTCTATTCTAGCAGGTGGACCAACTAAATGTTCAAATAAGTTGGAAAAATATTTGGTATTACATGTATATTTCAACCAATATAATAGTCACATAAATGTCACACAATTATTTCATCAAAACACTATGGGATATCTCGTTATTTTCCCGGCGTACAGCTGCGAACATGTATTTCTGATAGGGCCGGCATAGTACGCAAATATCTCTTAAAGTATTCAGTTTTGGGTACATATTCCTATTAAAGTTGAATAGGAAGTAGTACTTCTCCATCATTTTAAACTAATTTTATGTTTGAAGGACGTAGATTTCTCGAGTTATGAGGAATCGGCATTTTTATGAGGTCAAATATCAAATCTGAAATGCTCTCAAATCTTAAAATTGTTGAATTGCCAATGTGAGTTTGTATACCAAGTTTCCTGCTTCTATCCCAATTTGAAGTATCAAGGGTCTAAGGAACCCACCTAAAGGGGGAAAATGACCCAAAAAAGAGAATGCAGGAGTATCAGAAGCTAATGTGGGCCTAGACGTATCACACATAACCTCTGCTATACTGTCATCAGTCCTGTTGATCTGTATTTAAGAAATATGGGCCTGTAGGCATACTGTAGAACAAAATTATGCTCATGAAAATGTTCGGCCTAATAATAAAAAAAAAATGTATCTTCGTATTCCTATGCTCTTGGAAGAACAATAAAAACAACACAGAAGACAATACTAAATAATGTTTGCCTCTTTGTATTATTCTATTACTAGCTGTGTACCCGTCCTTCGGACGGCGGTAATCAAAGCAAACTAAACGCAAAAGACTGATTACAAAAAAGTATTTCATATCGTGAAAAAAGTATTTCATATCGTGGTGCTATCGAATGGAATAGATTTGGCACTGATGTACAGTCTTCTATCAATTTAAGTACAGTATTTTCAAGAACCACATATGTATTAATAATTGAAAGCAAAGTATAATAGTATTGTACAAATCACTAATTTAATGTTTACTTGTTTTGTTTTATATACATTTTACAATTCTTTTCGTAATTTACAGTTACTTTTGTGGAGTGAATTTTCTTCATTTCGATAATTTATTTTTGCCATTTGTTATGTATAGATTACTTTTATTTTACTAAATTATTGACTTTCTATCTACATTATTTAATTTGTGTGTTTAACTTTTGCTTTCTGATTATGTACCGTACTGTGTAATCTATGTTAATTAAGTAAGTTACGGTATCTCACGACCACAATGAAACACAGCATTATATTTGTTGATTTGTGCTTCGTGAATAAATAAAGTTTTACTACTACATTGGTGCTCTAGTTGTCATCGTTGGTGTTATGGTGGAACTGAAATAAAAACTGAACGTCTGTGTTCGTAGCTGTCGTCGTCATCATCATCATTCTCGTTAGCTGAATCAATGTCATTAAAGAATTGAGAGAAATCATCATCATAATGGAAGCATTAAAACAATTAACAGAAATATTTGTACATTACAGATCAAGCCTGTGTTTATTCAATAATCATCGTTTTATTATTTGGGTGGGCATAAAAGTATTTTTAATGTATTTGTTTCTTAAACATTTCAACATACAGCAGGGGCTGATCAAGAATTTTTCAAATGTGAAAATTCAGTGAAAATTTGGTTGAAATCGGCTCTGTAACAAAGGAGAACATCCCGGACACACAAACCCCAATTTGCCTTTTATAGATTATAGCCTTCATATAGATACACCACTCCTATGTTTTCCATCGATGTAAAGATGTAATTTCCAAAATAAATAATTATAAATAATATTAGATGCAGTTCAGTAGATTTGAGTATTTGATACGCACAGTAAATTGGTGGCGCTATACAACTAATTGGTTTACGATGGTCATGATGCTAACACGTGGTGTTTTGACACAATTTTACCGTGAGTGGTACAACTTTACTGTACATATTGTTTTGGACGCACCTTTGATTGAGAAGTGTGCCACTGATTGAAAAGTGTAGTTCCTAATAAATTATTATTATTATTCAATTTTGTTGTTGATAATCAAACAAAGACCGCATGAAAGTCAACGTTTGACTTAGGACTGCTTAATTCCGAACATAAACCGAAAATGGATTGTAATTTTTGTCGGCTAACTCTCCTCTTCAACAACATCATTATCATTATTATCATTATCGTCATGATAGAGCACAAGCATGTCTCGATTTGATTTCAGTAAAACCACTGGACAATATGAACCGAGTGTTCCTTATAACAATTATAATCACACTCATCATTGGAGCAACACTTGCCAGTGCATACCAGGGTGTCCTAACAAAACTTCTACGAAACAAACACAAAATGGAGGAAAAGCGGCTGGATAAAGGAGAGCAACTGATTCATTACAGTCAGGTTAAAATTATTTACTCATTCATTAAGCCCTCTATAGACTTTTAGTTGACAAAAAGAACTATTGCATGCCCAGATAGTCGTGGTGCCTATATATGGTCATGGTGTGATGTCACCATGACCATACTTAGGCATGTCACATGTTTTTGTCAAACGAAATTTGACAGTCTAGACAGAGCTTTAGATATTTCATTCATTAGAAAAAGTTTTCGCTCGAAATAATGCATGAATTTGCCGTAAATATACACTTAGGGTAAAAACCTATTGATTTTTAAGCCTATTTAATAGGCTTAAAATCAATATTTAATATTGATAGTATTAATTTTATTTATTTATTTTACTCGGCGTTATGCACTGGGCCAATGATATACCAAAGAGTGAACTTAATCACTCTTCAAAGTGACAATTCCCTCACAAGCCAAACATACACACAAGCTGTTTTACATAAACTTATATAATTATTTATAGAATTATTAAAATAAAAATTTAACCTGTATTTAACAATCAAAGACATTTGTATTAGCCTTTGACAACGAGAAACATCATTTCCACATGTAATTTCCTACGAAAAGGATGAAATAAATTTAGTCTATCTGTGTCTGTATCTGTAGACCAAGTCTCATTAGGAGTGTTAGGGAGTGGAGTTGTTCTGGTCGTGAGAAAGAATCATGTAATTCCGTGACAGGAATTGAACCCTGGACCTTGAGATTGGAAAGCAATCATATAAACCACCAAGCTGTTATAAGCCACTATTGACTCCTACATAATTTTTACTAGTTATTCATTGAGCCATATTGATTAAACATACTTTTATGTTGATATAATTATAATATCTACATTTAAAATACAATCACAATATGCCTATAATTTAGAAGGATGCGATTTTATCAATTGATCTTCCTTGAATTCGACGCAGTGTAATCTCCAAGGGAGTTGGATAAACGAGCTCAATTCAACAGTTAACATTACTGTGACGGAAAAGGGTCAATTGATTGGAGAATACCATACAGCAGTTACATCAGGAGGTGGTCCTGGTAAGTATAATTGAATACTTCAACTTACTGTATATTAGTCAAAAGAAACATTTTGCGGATAAAAAAGAATTAAAAATGACATCACAGAATCCCTAATTTATTACGCAAAATCATAATTATTAAAATAATGATTATGATGATGAGGATGATAATGATAGTGACATGATGATGATGATGGTGGTGATGATGATAATGATGTTGATGATGACGATAATAAATTATGATATAGATGAGGTGGTGCATTGGCGGCTGCGATTATGGTGACGACAACAACGGCTGCTGCAATAATGTTGATATGGTTATGGACACTGCATTGATTGGGACGGTGATGAATGATGGCTGTGTTGGTTGCGGAAACGGCGGCAAAATTGAAATGTTGATGATGAACATTATAAAACTAATTCCCAACACGGTTGTTTTTTTTTTGTTTTTTTTTACAAGGGGTTACTTTTCCACTTATGGGGCTAACTTCGCCAGGGGAATCATATCGTACCTTTGGCTTCACTGTGAATTGGCATTATTTCAAATCAACTACAAGCTGGACTGGCCAATGCTATACTGACTGCACTGGAGAACAAGAAGTGTTGATAACCACCTGGATTCTTACAAGTGAAAAGTCTACCTGTGGCGATGATTGGGAGGCAAACTTGTGAGCTTTCAAACGCACTTTAGGCTATAATAACTACTTCTCTATCATTCGGAATTCACTGGTTTTCTTCGGTGTGAAACTCACCAAAGATAACAAACGAATGTCCGTAGAATTAAGCTGGGCACACACTGCGCCAAAAATCGTCGGCCGACGCGCGACAGAGGGAATGCGGCAAGGCGCGCAAACGGATCGCGGTTTTACCGACAATCTGCTCAGTCTGCAATCGGCAATCAACAGACGGCGTTGCGTCGTCATTGTGCTTAAAAGGAGCGGAGATTGATTCGTAGGTGACCGTCGCAGTGTATGCTCGGCTTTCTTTCCAGTGTAGTTCTTGTGGAGATAGGCTGTACACCCGAAGATAATACAATCCTTGCATATTCGTTCTTTAATGTGGACATGCCATTATACACACGGACGAATGTCTTGAACGTGTTAGTGAATTTGAGAAACTGAAAGACATGTGCATTATAAACTCCTTTTAAATCATCTCATTAATTCACTTTTTGAAATAATATTTATCAAGGCAGCTGGTGACTTGAATTAAGTTTGTGTAATCACGGTGGTGGTTTTCAGTCTGCGAATTATAATCTCATAAAGTACTGAAATATTATTTGTAGAGAATATTAGAGTATGTTATGGCTGTCTTCTAAAATCACATTTTCAGTTACCTTAGTCATTCTATCAGTTCGGTTAAATAAGGAAATTAAGACCGATTTGTCCTAGAATGATTTTTCCCAAGGGCTATGAAATAACTTCATGTTCACTGTATGGTGATCCACTAGACATGTTGTAATGTTTTACAATAAATTATTTTATGTTGCTTTTTACTGTACACAGTGCCATACGTTCAGAAATGCCCAAGACGTAGCCGATCCATCCAATGAAGCGAATCGTCCTTCGACAGTGGTCCATGAGGCACACACTAAATTCAAATTCCACAAAACGTTTATATGGTGATATCGTATGTTAACAACACATTTTTTTTTGTCATTATAGGGTTGGCAAAGATGTGTTTACCCGATACAAACCAGGCACCACTCAAACACCATCATAAACTACCATTTAGGAAGTTTGGTCAAATCAGCTTGCAAGCTACTGTTTTGGTGACGGTTTTAATACAACAATAAGCGGTTTTTTAATTAAGATTAATATTATTAATATACTATGTCTACTGAGAACACATCGCTTAATAGTCAAGTGCCATTATGTAGGCAGCGTCTGACGTCATAGACTCATACATAGGCCTATATAAGGCCTACTCAAAAAATGTGTTCTATTCAGTCAAATTCATTAAAAAATACATTATTTTAGTTGCTGTAGGCATTGTGGTGTTGGGGTTGGGGGTTTTTTTTAATCTCAAAGTAAGCGTTAGTTAGTTACACATCACATTACCGAAGTGGCTTAGCCTACTTCATGCTTGAATTACGAAAAAAATATTTAACTACACAAATATGCTTTTATCTTTCTGTTTAAAGCAACACTTCACCTAATAGGCATGGCGTTATGTGTATCATGTAGGTCTAATTTTAGACTTCTGTCATTTTATAACATTAATTAATTAATTAAGATACATACAGACCTAAGACCTACTCAAAATGTTTAATCAAATACCTGCATAATTCATTAAAAAATAGAATAGAAAGCAGCATATTATAGGCCTATTAGTTGTTGTTATTGGTGATTACTATAATAAGTTTTGTGTGAGTGGTTTGGTTTTGAAATCACAACGTAAACGTCACATAGGCCTATCACAGTTTACCGACACAAGTTGGAACCTGCCTTCCGGACGCTGGATGAAAACTAATGATATGAACACTCTGGACCGACCCCCTCCCCCCCCCCTACAAAATCCCTGGTATTCAAACTATAATTTGCGACCCAAAATAGGGTCCCTCATATATTTTGTAGGGTCGCCCACTATTTATGAAAAAAAAAAAATCTTCCTCTTGGAAATTGCTTTTTTGTTTCGATTAAAACATTGTAATGACTTTATATGAATCAGATCAGTCGTTGTCAATAAAACGAGTTTAAGAAAAGCAGTAATAAAATATAGGTGCTAATATGGGACTAATCAGAGGGTGCTGACATCATTCTCCATCGACAATAGGTTTTACGTGGATTTTTTTTTAATGTAAAACTCCGATCTATTCATTCATAAAATAAACTTAAAAAGTTACAATAATGATGTCGTAACAGTGTGTCACATCGAAATAACAGTGGGAAAAATACAGTTATCAATCTGGTGCTTTCTCTTTGAGTAAATCTTTTCAAACATACCGATAGCATGCAACAAGCAGTTGTCAATTTGCAAATGATTAACATGCATTCACCCAATTGGTCATCTTGTAAACATTAAGATGTTGAAAACGTTTTTGTCTTATCTATTTAAATATACTCAAGAATCTTTACTAAATAAAAGGATGGGGTGCTGATGTGTTCTAAATAGCTGTGGGAAAAATAACAATATCAATCTGCTGCTGATATCTCTCTCAGTGATTCTCTCCTTGAATAGCTATCTTTTCAGACTGATTAAATTTTGATTAAGTTGCATACATGATGTCTAATACAGAAGATAATTTATAAGTTGATAACTTATCATGATTCATCATTCGGTCAGAACCAGGTTGGAAGTCACTCCAACTATATCGCACCATATATTTGTTGAGACATTAGACCTTATTATTTATTTATTTATTTTATTTTCAATCTTTCGACAAAAACAGAAAAGTTGGACAGGGGTTCCGAGGAAAAGCAAAAGTTAGAAAAACTGTCATCAAAAGATGTGCTTAACCAAACCACTCCCAACAAAACAATACAAAAGTTTAAACATTAAAATGAACGAAAGTAAAAAATAAATAAAACAACATATTAAAATTTTAAAAACATACAAAAAAATAAAAAATAAAAATTAAAAAAAAGGTTTAAATACAATTATAACTTCCATAAACAGTATTAAGTCATCTACAGAATTTTAAAATGCAACCGTCACAAGAAATTGATAAAATCAATCAAGTACATTTCGTCAAGCAGAATATAGCAAATTTAAAAATCAGTAAAATGATCCTTTAAATTCTGTTTAAACATGAAAAATGGCTCCTCAATAAGATTATTTCTTATAGTAACATTAAGTTCAGAAAAGGTTTTCGGAAATCTAACTACCCCACAGTATTTAAGAGTATCAGTACGAGCTTTAGCATGATGGAAGGTAAGTATATCTTGATGCCTATTATTAATTTCAAATAAATCGACATAACCCCTCATAAAATCAGATCGTGGAGAAATGAGTAACTTTGCAATGAATGTCATGTTTAAAAAGTTTCGCCTATTCTCAACAGACAGTTGACAGCCTAACTCAGTTCTTCTATCATGATAAGACTGGTCTAAATATCCTTTCATTAAAATCATGCAAGTAGCTCTCCGCTGTACTGATTCCAACTGCTTTATATGTTGGGTTTTTTTCGGTACACCCACCAAACCGGGGAACAATAATATAGACAGGGAATCACAAGTGTCTTATATAGGTGAAGAGCTACATCAACTTGGGCATTAGATGCTATAAGACGTATAAGGCCTATGATACGGTTACAATTTGACACTGTATTTTGAACGTGTCCCATGAGTCCCATGACAAATTATTTTGAATAGAACAGCCTAAAATTGTTAGTGAGTCAACACAATCCAAGGGTATATTAGAGATGCTATAACTGGGTTTAGGATATCGTCTCCAGGTTAAACGCATAGACTTGCATTTATTAGGATTTAATTGAAGAGAATTTTTTTTCGCCCATGTCTCAATGCAGATTAAATCATTCCGAATACCTGGATCCGAATCCCTAGTAATTACCTTCCGAAAAATGAAAACATCATCAGCATATTGAATAATGCTTGATGAAACATGAAGATGCAGATCATTGGCATACATGACAAAAAGTAACGGACCTAGTACCGATCCTTGCGGTACCCCAGATTTTACAGGCAACCAGTCCGAGTATTTCCCCCTATATACAACTTGCTGGAAACGGTCCGAAGCAAACGAAGTTATCCAATTTAATGCAGAATCACTAATATTATAAGTTAACATAAGTTTGCGAATAAGTATACCGTACTGTGCGCTATCGTATCGAACGCACGACTAAAGTCCAGAGCGGTGAGATCAACGGCTGGAGTTTTCGAATCGAGCGCACGTAACCAGTCTGTCGTCGCTGACACCAAGGCAGTGGTACAGGAACGACCCGGTAGAAAACCGTGTTGATGGGCTGCCAAAAGACCATTGCTTAAGCAGTGATGAAGGATCTGTTGGAAAACGAGTTTCTCCAAAATCTTACACACAATCGACGTAAGAGAAACTGGCCGATAGTTGACAGGGTTAGTTTTGTCTCCCTTCTTGTAAATGGGAGCAACGTTAGCACGTTTCCACATATTAGGAATTTGACCACATAAAAGCGATTGGTTAAAAAAGTTCGTAATTACAGGAATAATTACCGGACAAGCTGACTTTAGCATGCGAGCACTCAATCCATCGGGACCACAAGCTTTATTTGTTGCGGCGTTTTTAATAGCGGATTCCACCTGGCAACACGAGACACTGAAGATGGTAAGAGCTGGTATGTCCAAGGTGGGGGAAGTGAGGCTGCCAGATTCAGTGGAGTTACTAAAGAAACTAACAAATAACTTATTAAACTCATTTGCAATCCGAGTAGGGTCCTTAATGTTAATACCATTAATCACGAACCAATCGATAAGTTGAGAAGACTTGCGCTTACTTTTGACGAAAGACCAAAAAGACTTCCGGTTATCTTTCTTTTTGAAGTCTTTTTGGTCTTTCTCTTAAAACTCAACGGACCCCTTTCAAAGTATGAAAGAACATTCTAATTCATACTTCTTAATAACACAAAGAATAAAATGGTACAAAGAATGCAAATCGTAATAAAGGAGTAACTCTGGATTCAAATATTGTAAAAGCTTAACTAAGATAAATTCATGATTTTAGAAGCAAAATCGGTGGGATTTAACTTCGCTTTGTTGCTACTGGAGTTTACTGGTACATTTTCAAGATATTGGGTCTGGTTTTAAGTAAGTACCTTTTTTTGAATTGCTTCTAAATTTAACAGGGGACATATACAAGTGAATAATGAAATTCGTCACCCTTATTGAGGTTACACAACATACATTTGGTATCAATATCATGACAGAGGCATCTTTTTTGAACAGATAACGTATAATTACCACACCTGAACTTACATAGATTATTTCTTTATCGAGTAACGTCATTAGTGTTTTTTCGAACTCGGCGAGTTCGGATATAATATTTCTATAATTTACACACATTTTGTTGACGTTTTCCTTCAAAACGCAATTAAATGATAAGGACACGATTAACACAATAATATTTATTTTTTTTAAACATTTACAAATTGAATTTTTTAGACTTATAATAAATAAAGAATATGCCAAGCCAATTTAAAGGTCTTTGCAAGAAATGAGAACGGTATATTTAGGCCTATTCGTCGTTAAATGGCGAAGCAACGTCGTTACAATTTCCAATAATTTTCAATTTTAATTTTTTTTTTATAAAGATAATAAAGACCGTATGAAAGATTTTACTTAGGCTACTTATGTCGGACCACAAACAGGCAAAATGCAAAACTTTAGTTTTTGTCTGCTAACTCTCCCCTTCAACAAAATCATCATCATTATCGTCATCGTCATTGAGGGTGGCGCCAGTGGGAGGACCAGGGCTGCCACAATTCCTCGAGGAGAAAAAACATAGGCCTATATATGTATATTCTATATACATGTTAGGCCTAAATTGTCACATTTTTCGGGGGCTTCTCCCCCTGGAACCCTTTCGATTTGAGCGACGCTCGAAAGCACGCCCACTTTTTTTCCGTCAGGGACATCGCCCCCCCCCCCCCCCTGGGCAAATCCTTTCTCCCACCATTGGGCAAATCCTTTCTCCCACCACTGTCCTCATGTTGAAGAACTAGAACACATCTCGATATTTTAGTAAAACCAATGGAAAATATGAACCGAGGAGTACGGTACTACTTATAACAATAGTACTCATAATTGGGGCAACACTGACCAGTGCAAGGTGTCCTAACGAGAAGTCTACGATACAAATATGAAATGGAGGAAAAGTGGCTGAATAAAGGAGAACTGATTCATGAAAGTCAGGTAAAGAACATTCACTCATTCCTTAGGTAAGCCCAGTCCAGATGGTTTTGTCAAATAAAATGGTATAGTCTGGATGGAGCTTCAGTATTTTCATTCATCAACACAAGTTTTCACTCGAAATATTGTTTGGTAATGCTGTAAATGTACACTGGGTAAAAATCTATTGAATATTTCCTACCGCCAAAATCGCCTACCTATATTTTTACTAATTATTCAATGAGACATTTTGACTTGTATTAAAGAAACTATATAAACATACTTTTAGGTTGCTATATGATATCAAGATTTACAATACAATTACAATATAGGCATATTAGTCAAAAAAACAACAAAAAAAAGGGGGGAGGGGATGCGATTGCACCAGTTGGATCTTCCTTTGATTCGCCCCAGTGTAGTCTCCAAGGGATGTGGATAAACCAGCCCGGGTCATTAGTTTATGTATCTTTAATGTGACGAAAGAAGGCTACTTGAGCGGAACATACCATACAGCAGTAACATCAGAATGTGGCCCTGGTAGGTTTAAATGAATAACGGATAAACACGAATTTGTATCACAGAATCCTGAACTTATTAAGCAAAACTCTAATTAATAAAATAATTATTATGATGATAATGATGATGA
This sequence comes from Anneissia japonica, assembly GCF_011630105.1. NCBI lineage: Eukaryota > Metazoa > Echinodermata > Crinoidea > Comatulida > Comatulidae > Anneissia > Anneissia japonica. The sequence continues at coordinate 870,182 of NW_022751466.1, forward strand.
TGTTGTTGTTGTTGATGATGATGATGATTATGATGATGATGGTGGTGGTGGTGGGGATGATGATGATGGTGATGATGACGGCGATAAGAATGATGATGCCATCATATAGATGTTGTGGTGATAAAAAGACGGCGACAATTCAATTGCCTTTCTATTGGTTTAATTTAGATTAGGCTAAATAGTGCTTAAAGACATATTAGAGGAGAAGATAATATAATTTGCATTTGTGATGATGAGGATTTGTTTGATAACGACTGATTTTGTGACAATTTTGTCGATGACCTCTAGTTTTGGGTAATGACGTAATTATGGCTTAGTAAAAAGGCAATCGATTTCGTTAAAATAATGATCATGGTTTTGTGATAAAAACATTTTTGATTATGATAATAATAATGAGATGATATTTAATAATTGTTTACCCCGGAAAAAAGTGTTCAAATTTGTGTCCCATA
>NW_022751466.1:870965-872842 GCF_011630105.1 Anneissia japonica
TGATTACTCTTCTGTATTACCGTAGTATCTTTATTTTTAGTATAAAATTTATTTATTTCTTATTTAGAGTTATCTCAGGTAGAATTGACATGTTTTTACAGTTTTTTTATATAGGCCTACGCATATTTATTATATTATAATCAGTATTAAGATATTTATTAGTCATTCGGTTATTATGGTTATTAGAAGTGAACCCTTTGGTTCATACATCGTGGCCGAACTTGTTAAATATTTCGCCCTCTAGAGAACGGGACTTTCAAAAAGAAAATAGATTGGCGGTCCGGCAACCCGGCCAGGGTTGCCATTTGGCCTTTTTGACGGCCAGATTCCTCAAATCTGGCCGTATAAAATTTTGTCTGGCCGTAGCATTTGAAAAGTCACGGCCAAACTATATTTGGCCGAATTTGGCCGAATTTTTTAAAAGTTTACATTTTTTTTCAATATAGGCCTAATATAACGTAGACTTGTTTTGGATATTTTGGTTTTTTTTTAGCTTAAATTTTATATTTGATTCTAATCTTTTACCTTTGTTTGTACTTGCACTAAATATTTAATCTATTTTCCCCGGTTCAGCCGGTTTGACGTAAGAGAGTTTATTTAAAAGATGACATTCAATAATTTAAATTGTTCGGATGAAATATATTGTTTTTGAAGTTTATTCTCGTTTAAGCTTCATGAAGACATTCATTGCAAGTTTGTACCATATATTGTGTCTTTGTATATAATGTTCCATCTTATTAGTGGAGGTTCTATCTCTTTTGAATTTCTTTTGAATACAAATTAAATACTGTACTTTAATTAATTTATTATTGCCCACATGAGTTGTATAGCCCTAGGTGCCACAGTGTTCTTTATGTAGAGCGCCATATACAAATGCTCGATGTGATCATTCGGGTCCGATTGGCACCTCCAATTTCAAGCAAGTTTTGTAGAGAGACTTCTTCGAAGTTACTGGAGTTAGGTGGCACATGAGAATGAAGAAGATAATTCTGATAGCAACATTGATTTATTGCTTTAAGTACTGCGACAATGACATTCAGAGGCGAATTTAGAAAGTCATAAAAAGTATTTATTCAAGTTTTCATAGGTTTGTTTTAACGCCAGTTTGTGTTACCTAACTACGTAACTTAATTAATTCTAATTAAAGATAGCCACGGATTTGTCAATAACAGGCCCTTAAAATGTTTGCTATAGATCGACTACAATGTACATTAATATTTAATACATTTAAATCAAATTTAGATCAATCTTAATATTGTAATTTTAAATAGCAGAGGTGGATTAAGGGTGGTTAAAAAAAAAAAAGAAAAGAAAGAAAAATTGATCGCCCAAAGGCATCAGGCTATTTTCGGGCGTCTAGAAAAGATAAATTTCCTCTAAGATGGTGTTATCTCGATCGGACCCACTTTCGTTTCATTGTAAATATCATATAGTGTATAATCATATGAATTGGTCGCATGCCAGCAACTAAAGAACATAGGCTATTTATTTTTAACATTGTTCTGTGTATATCATTTGGATTTCTTGAATTTCAAACAAATGACCGCAGATTTTCGTATAATTTTTGTATTTCAAATGAATGTACCCACTGTTGTCTTCTAATCGGATTAAAATCTGGCCGATTTTTGGCCGATATCGAAAAAAAGTTTGGCCGAATTTGGCCGTGAGATGGCGTGTGTTTGGCCGTGAAGCCTGTCGACTATCTGGCAACCCTGAACCCGGCTTGGAGAGTGCTTCGCTTGTCATGAAGTGGCTGAGGCTATCGGCACTGCCGCAGTGCGAAAAAAAGCTGCTGTTTTCTATCGGCACTGCCGCAGTGCCAAAAAGCTGCTGTTTTCTATCGGCACTGCCGCAGTGCCAAAAAAGCTGCTGTTTTC
>NW_022751466.1:875116-893731 GCF_011630105.1 Anneissia japonica
TATTTAGAACATCATTAATACAACACCTTCATGACAGTCCAGCCCTCCAAATCTTGTTTAATAAATAACTGAATTCACTTCAATGATATATTTTGATCTTCATTCATTATTATTATTATCATTTACTTTTTATTATTATTTATTTATTATTATTATTATTATCTGTATTATTATTATTATTATCTGTATTATTATTATTATTATTATTATTATTATTATTACTATTATTATTATTATTATTATTATTATGTCTTTGCCATTAACATTGTCATTGTTTCTCTGGTAGGCATCTTGTACAGGGACATGTTTTTGCCTAACCAGTCTCATTACGTTTTGAGTGAAATAAAATTATGAATTATGAATTACACCAAGGTCATCTATCGATAAAAACATCGATTCGATTAATTAACAGCAGCTTTTCGCACTGTGACAGTGCCGATAGAAAACAGCAACTTTTTGGCACTGCGGCAGTGCCGATAGAAAACAGCAGCTTTTTTTGGCACTGCGGCAGTGCCAAATCGGCACTGCGGCAGTGCCGATAGCCACTACCGTCATGAAGTGGGAAAAGTATGTTGTCAAGGCAGACCATTAAGTTTGTCTTTAGCGTCACTTGGGCATTATGGTATGTTATTATATAATATATTATTTATTAAGGCTAAGAAAGGTGTATTTAAACCTAGGCTTAGCAGTTAGCCCCCGGGATAGCGCCAAACTCCTTAGTTATTAGGGCTAAGTGCAACTCCTTAGTTATTAGGGCTAAGTACTGCCTAGGCTAGGCCAGCAGTAGTGTAGTAGTAGGGGCTATGGCATAGGGACCTAGCCTAGGCCTAGGCTAGGTAGAGGCTAGAAGCCTACGCTTGGTAGGGCCTGGCCCTACTAGGCCTTGCCGCATAGCCTAGGCTCTGGCCGGTATACGGCTGACCTAGCTAGGCCCCGCTATGGCATATGCCTAGTAGTAGGCCTCTTCTTGTTACAGTTACTGTTTTAAGTGTTAAAACAGTGCATTTATTTATCTTTACATTTGATTTGTTACATTCTTTACACTTACAGGGAAAATTGCGGTCAGCAGCTTTCATAGTTACCAGTGGCTCGGTCATTTTTGCCAGCCACGCTGTACTCTCAGGAAATGAGAAATTCTATAAGCATTTCATTATGCCCTGCTTTCGTTTGGTTGATGCCGAGACATCGCATGTCCTAGGTGTAAAAGCAATGTCTTTTGGTATGGTTCCACTTAACAACTACATAGATCCTCCTTCATTGGTAAGTTACCCTTCTCTTGTAAATTCTTATTTTCTTATAAATTCCAGGAGTTGAGTTGAATAGCTTGGAGGTAAGATGTTCACCTTCCAATTCCAGGGACCTGGCTGGGTTCAAATCCTGTATTGTAGGTTTCCATGACCTTCTCACAACAAATAACTAGACTCCTCTATAAAAGTCTCGTAATGAGACATTTTATGTATCTGCGTCATGTGTAGGCCTACGTTTGTCATGAGATCGACACCTATCAAATAAGACATTGATAAGTTCCTATTGAAATAAATATAAAGTTTAAAAACAATTATTCAGACGTATTTTGAGACAGGACACTGGCAAGGGGTGGGGGGATATTTGCCAAGGCCTGGTCCTCCTGTTGTCCGAAGCCATGATGATGTAGTAGAATCAAAAATATTAATTTGCCTATGCAAATAATATGCACAAATTTGGGCCATACTAAGCCATAATACTCCCCCCATGAACCCTACCAGGAATTTTTATCCCGGGACCGTGACTGGGGCTCTAGTTGGCTCCTTGGTTGGCTCCACTGTCAGAAATTTCTTGAGCCACTACTGGACAGGATTCCGCTTTATATATAGTGCCGCTGTCACACTCTGTAAACTGGACTTTCTATTACTGCATTTGTTTAATACGGCCCACCCTAATGTCAGTTAACCTTCTAAAATACTGTAAGCTGGTAGGATCACCCTCCATTACTGTATTTTTTTTTAGACAACTACTGTTTGGGGAAAAACCTTCAGCAACCCCATCGGAACTGCAGCTGGCTTTGATAAGCATGCTGAAGCAATGGTAAGCCTACACAATATTGGTTTCAGCTTTGTTGAAGTCGGCAGTGTCACACCGCTTCCTCAAGATGGTAATTCAAAGCCTCGAGTGTTCCGGCTGACAGAAGATGATGCAGTCATCAACAGGTATTTCTTGTGGCTAGGTTCAAGTTAACATCATAATTAAATCTGGGTATTCTAATAGTCAGCGAGCATGTTTAGCGGCAGATGAACAGAACAAATGGCTCAGCCTAAAATTCAACAAGGGTGTGAATTGCTTTATATGGATATATTAATGTGAGCTTTACAAGTGGGGTCACGCACAATTTTCCCGGCTGCCGATCGCTCCAACACTAATGGATAAATGGAGGAATAAATTATTTTCCATCGTTATCTATCCATTGGCTTTGAAAACTATTCCTCACTGATCTTCAACTTGAATATGTTATTATATTTTAATTAGATATGGTTTCAACAGTGTTGGACATACAGTGGTGGCAGAAAGGATGAAGAATTACAGAGCAAAACCAGGTAAAACAGCAAATTTTAAACCTGGCTTTTATAACATACACACAGCATCACCAGTTGTTCAAATGTAGGAGACCTCCATGATTGCATCAAGATAGAAAATATATTTATTTGTCAACGTGCACAACTTGGTTCACATGAAATTTGGTTTCCAGATGCTTCAACAGAGAATAAAAATAAAATCTACAATAAATGCAAACTAAAACCATCTGGACTTCTATTCATTTTATTGTCAGTCTGAATTCTTTTGTCCATATTAGTAACATCTGGGCTCTTTTCTTTCGAACAAGTGCTTATCATTTATTTTAATTATTATTTTTGATTCTTAAGTTTAATGGGTTTTAAAAGGGTCTTGAGATGATTTTTTTTTATTGTGGTAGGCGCCATAGAAATACTACCAAATACAACAAAACATTGCAATTTTCATCAAGATACTCTATACAGTTAAAAAATCGAATTGATGTTGAAAATTCTTAATCAGTTTTTGTGTATCTCACATAAAATTTTTCATTGTACTTATTTTTTGCTGTTTCAGGTAAGCAAAATATTGTTGGCATCAACCTAGGCAAGAATAAAACATCAGATAGCGCTATCCAGGATTACGTTCTTGGTGTGGAACGCTTAGGTGACTTGGCAGATTACTTGGTTGTTAACGTTTCCAGTCCAAATACTCCCGGGCTCCGTGACCTTCAAGGCAAAGAGAAACTCCAAGAATTGATAGTAAATGTGGGTAGTAAGTGGTATACAAATGTTTACTTTGCTTACAAATTCTAGAAGTCTTTAAATCCTTGACATTAAGAGCAGTGTACATGATGGAAATAAATCCTGATTGATATTTTTTTTTTGTAATATGTGAATTTTTTTTCAACAAAAAAAATGGAAATCACATATCAAATCATTTTCCTCTCATGATTACTTATTAATCATTGAATTGACAAAGATGGCAATATTTCTTAGGTTACGTACCTGCCAACTTTTTGTGAATAGAAAGCATAAAGTTGCATTATGATAATGGAGCTAGCGAGTATTCAAATTTAACGGTCAAAACTCTATATTTGTAGAAACAAGTGGCAAATTTTAACTATGAACTTAACATTATTTTACACCTTTACTAGGTTTTGAAAGCTAGAGACTCTCTGCCACGTAAACCACCAGTGTTAATCAAAATTGCTCCAGACTTGACAAGCAAGGATAAACACGATATTGCTGATGTCATTCTAGATCCAAAGGTCAGTGACCTCAGTACATTACCTTTGTCCATGTCAGTGCATCTCTCTTATATGTCTACACTGAGTGGGGTAACTTGGTACCAAACACATGGAACCTTGTCATTGATTCTTTGTGATTGTCCAGTCTGGGCTAGCTATCCTGGCTACCTATCTTATGCATAATTCAAAACATATATGGTATTAATATCCAGGGATGGATCCAAAGAAAACCCTGGGTAGGGGATACATGACATGTGAAGCACTGAGGGGTGAAGGAGTAGTGTTTGAGATTATTGTTTAGAAATGCTTGACCATGGTACATTCTTAAAATAGCCCATTTTTTGGGGTATTTTACTCCTTTCTTTTCTTCTCTCTACTTTTCTTTTTTTAGAGGACCCTAAGACACTGTGTCTCCACCTGATATCTCATTTGGTCCAATCTCACTGAGTTTTATTTTGTAGATTTCTGTGTATTCTGTATGTACAATATGTACGTTAAAGTGAACAGACTCTTCCGTAATCATCATATTTGCCTCACAGAGCAGAATTGATGGTTTGATTGTCAGCAATACAACTATAACACGTCCATCACATTTGAAGAGCACGCTAAAGAATGAAGCTGGTGGTTTAAGCGGTAAACCTGTAAGAGAATTATCAACAGATGCTATACGAGAAATGTACAAACTTACTGATGGTATGTCTTGGTAATACAGTACAGTATTAGGTAACTTATTGAGACATTATGTCTAGTTATGACTTGGGATATAGCTATTTTCTTTGCAGTCTAGCAGTAACAGACCCAATGCACTAGGCAAAGGCAGTAACTACTGCTACATCGAACTAGCCAGTGAGTTGTCTGCGTACATTCACTTGCGAAAGTAGCACTGTCCCGAACTCAGTTGATGACTCCCCTTCTGGAAGACACACACCATGCTTTGCTTTTGCTACGCTTGTTTTCGGTTGGTGACTATCCATCAGTTACTGCAGACAGCGGTGTCTATCTGATGGCCAATTGTCTTTCAAAGAAAGATGGATAACATTAATAATGTACACATGTATATGGTGTGTTCATCCGTGTTTTACTTTGCACCATATAATTTCTCCTTGAGTACTGTATAACAAACATAATAATAAAGTTAAAGCTATGTTCCAGCCACAATTCATCCAATTAGAGAAAATGTTTTTAATGATTTAAAAATGATTTTGTTAAATGGGGATTAGGTGAATTTTGGGAATCTTTTATAACCAAATCTTTAGATTTATAAACATCAATTATTTCTTGATAATCTGTATATTTGGATGCACTGTTGGGTATTGTCCAACGTTTGCCACTGTTACGAAAGTGATATCCAATAAATTCACACTATTAAATTTTGTGACAGATGAAAGTGTGGCCATATTTGGGTGTATTGTGACATCATCATGTCCAAATATGGCACATTACACAGAGCTTAATGCTTGGTTGGAAAATGTATAAGAAAATATATGTAAACTAGAAATTGCAAATTGCAAGTGAAGTGCTGCGAAGTACAACTGCATATAAATGTTCTTCGAACAAAATTATTTATGCGAGTCAAGTGAAAATAATGAATAATAAAAATATAACAAATAATATGAGACACGACCCATTGTCTATATTAGAACACTGACGAGCTGACGTAGAAACATAGTAAAAACGAGCGTTGGTACCGTGTATGCCAGTCTATAACAAGCGTCTCCTAAATGTAATAATTAGCACGCTGAAATAGGCTAGTAAATAAGTTTAACTGGGTTCGTAAATAATATTGGCCTCAAAATATTGTGGTTGAGACATGGGCCGATTAAACGTTTGTTTTTTGTTTGTTTGTTTAATGGTTTTCTCCAACACTTCAAATTAACATAACAATATTAAGGTGATAACAATATAATAATAGTACAAGGTTACAAAATCGGTGTAAGTACAAGTGAAAATATAGTTATAGCTCATTTTTTTTTTTGTATTTGCTCTTTTCATTACATCTTAAGTTGTCACTTGCCATTTGATCTCTGGTATCCATCATACACATTTAATTTTAAATACTTAAATAATGAACCATATTTATTTGATTTTTGAAGGGGAGTTTTCTGACAGAGGCATATATTTGAGGGACACATTTATTTTAGGGGAGATTTTTATTTTTTTGTGAGTGTAAAATGGATAACTATAATATACTTATAATAAACACGACTTTTTATTATTAATTATTAATGAAAGTTTTATTGTATGAATCATAATAACTTGTATGTTATCAACTTAAATGGCACCCCACTCTCCTGTGATTTACATTACTTTTGGGTGTTCCAGTCTCATGTTCCTTTTTGCTTGTTGCTTGCTGTTTATATTCTTGTAAATGTTAATGTTTTTAAGACAAATAAATGAAGTGGAATGAAATTCCAGTTTACAGTAGCAATATTAACTCTACTAAATTAATACTTTGGTGATGGAATGGTGTTAAAAATATTGTTGCTACTGTTAGTTTTTGTTTAGTTGTTTGGGGCAATTTATTCCAAATGATGATGGAGGGATATTTATTCCAGCTGATGTTTATTTAAAGTAGAGCATTTAGTTGAGGGGATATGATATTGTGTATCTAAATCAAAACCAAGTTTGACTACTGCTACATCAAACTACCCAGTGAGTTGTCTGCGTACATTCACTTGTGAAAGTAGCCCCCCCCCAAACTCAGTTGATGATTGCCCCTTCTCGAAGACACACACCATGCTTTGCTTTTGCTACGCTTGTTTTCGGTTGGTGACTATCCATCAGTTACTGCAGACAGCGGTGTCTATCTGATGGCCAATTGTCTTTCAAAGAAAGATGGATAACATTAATAATGTACACATGTATATGGTGTGTTCATCCGTGTTCTACTTTGCACCATATAATTTATCCTTGAGTACTGTATAACAAACAAAATAATAAAGTTAAAGCTATATTCCAGCCACAATTCATCCATTTAGAGATATTGTTTTTAATGATTTAAAAATGATTTTGTTAAATGGGGATTAGGTGAATTTTGGGAATCTTTTATAACCAAATCTTTAGATTTATAAACATCAATTATTTCTCGATAATCTGTATATTTGGATGCACTGTTGGGTATTGTCCAACGTTTGCCACTGTTACGAAAGTGATATCCATTAAATTCACACTATTAAATTTTGTGACAGATGAAAGTGTGGCCATATTTGGTTGTATTGTGACATCATCATGTCCAAATATGGCACATTACACAGAGCTTAATGCTTGGTTGGAAAATGTATAAGAAAATATATGTAAATAATATGAACAAATTTTAATAAATTATTCTGTGTAATAAAATATATTTTTGATATGTTTAAAAGCATTGTAGTGATATTGTGTATTTAGTAAATGTAATGTGATATTTCTTAAAGGAAAACTACCGATTATCGGTGTTGGTGGTGTAAGCAGTGGACGTGATGCTTATGACAAGATTAAAGCTGGTGCTTCATTAGTTCAGCTATACACTGCAATGGCATTTCTTGGACCTCCGCTTATAACAACCATCAAGAAAGAATTAGAAAAAATACTACGGTAAATTATTTATTAATATTCAATTATTCACAAGTAATTTGACACTTCAATATGCATCAAATCATGGACAATTATCAACTATGTTTTAATCATTTTTCATTGATGTAAAGAAACTTCTTGTTGAATACAATAATAGTTTGCTAGTGTTTGAAAAAAACATACCAATGATTTTTGTTTCATTTTTATTTATATGCTGTTTTTTTTTTTATTTGTGCTATTATCCTACACATTTTTAAACAAATAACTACATTTTCTTTTCAGAGAAGACGGATTTAATAATGTCAGTGAGGCTGTAGGACTTGATCACCGATAGTTAGCTATAGCCCGTGTCCACTTGAAATGTTTCCCCTCACCCATGATCTTCGCCATATAGACATGTAAATTTCTCCATTTAATGAAGTTCATGCACCCCCTTCTAAGTAATTTAGGCCTTACAATACTTTGAAGATTATTATTTATTATTTGACAAGGCTTACGATTTCAGCATGGGTATAATTATCTGTCTGAAAAATTATTCAACATTTATCGTATCAGATATATATTTTCTTATTGAACAGTCTTAATAAATCATGTTGAAATTGTATCTTGTCTTTGTCATTCATTTATTTGTTTATATGATAAACTGCCACCTAAATCTAATATAAACTTGAAAAAAAACAAAAGACTTCTGCAAAGGCTGTGATTACTATGCCCGCTTATGCTACCTTCTTGGAAATTGGCCTTCCCATTAGGGACGTGGCCTTCCCATTAAGGACATTGGCTCCCAGGCAAATCCTGGTACCACCACTGCCTCATAGGGGCCCTACACTTTCAGTTGGAAATAGGCAGCTGTATGAAAAAACAAGAGTGACCTCTATTTAATGCTTCGTGTATGCACCTTTCAGACAAGGCTTTCTGTTGACACTATTAAAACATGGAGGAAATATCCTCCATGCTTAAAACAGAAAAGAAACAATAAAAAAAAATTAAAAATTGAATACCAAGACGCCATTCGAACTCGACTAGAGCACATCGTTAACCGACCACGCCATCCATGCAATGTGTCCTATTAAGCCTAAAAAGAAGTTATGTTGCCGTAACATGGCCGACCCTGGACATTTTTATTTAAATTTCACGATACAAGTGCGGCAGTTTTTTTTAGGCCTTATTGGTAATAGGTGTATGGGGCACCCTGGCAGTGGCGGCTCCAGGATATATTTTCTGGGGAGGGGTCTGAGCTGTCCGACCGGGACTTGAGCTCGTAGGCCTGAGCTGAGGGAAGGGTTTGAGAGGGGGGTCCCTCTCCCAAATGAGATTTTTTTTTTTAAATAGCAACCTCTGGATGGCCATAAATGACTGTGACAGACATGTGTTGGCATGGCGTGGGCCTACAGTATTTTAAACTTATTTTAGTCCGGTTGCCCGACAAGCTCTGTCCTAAATAAAAAATAATTATACTGTATAAAATGGCAAGTATTGTAGTGGAGGTGTAGCTTAATGGTTACTGCTCTGTCCACACTATGAAATCTTATGTGAAAAATGTGTGTGATGTGCCCAAATATGGGCATCTCACTTGGCCTCATGCGATGTGATTTAGGAAGTAAAGCTTCGCATTATCAATTTTGTGCTCTTATATTTGCCCAACTTCCATGGACCCTAGCATCCTATTATATGCCTGCATGTAGAAAATGTACTATAGGTGACAATGTATAAATTGTAATTTTTTTTTTTTAGAAAAACATACAGTATTGTCCCTATTAAGAATTGAACCCAATACTGTACCTTCCAATCACTGTTGGTATACAACCTTAGGTATAGCATTAGGACTCGTTTTTTTTGTCTAAATGTATTGCATCATACACAATTATTTTCCTACCAAAGTTACTATCAAATGTAAAACCTGTTTTTGATGGTATTGAGTCACAGAAACTGGTATTAGCATGCTAGTTTTACGTACTGGTATGATACTGTATTTTATTAAATACTGCTCTAAGATATACTATTTCTCAAGAAGATATTGTCTGTATAAATGCTTATGATTATCATTATCGTAATGTGGAATGAAATTAACTTCAAGAACTTCTTGGAAACCTTCTTCAACTGTTGGATAAACAAACTTGTTCTTGTACGAATGAAACACCATATCTGTCAGTGGTGCATGCTGGGATGGGGTGAGTGTCATCTGCCGAAACTGGAAATACATAAAGGGTAGTGTATTTTAATGGAATACAATCCAGCTCATTTAATGCATTAAAAAATATAATACATGCACTTAAAATTTTCTTCTTTTTTTTTTAAATGTGAACTACAAGATGATGCATTAATAAAGCAATTATATGTAGGCCTATGATAGTTTTAACAAAAATCATACTGTAAAATGAAAAACTGTCAATGATGATTAAGCACATTAGAAAAATTTTTCTCATTAAGAAACTGATTTTTCCACTTACCCTCTCATTATGAAAACAATGCGTGATTGAACTTTTAAAGACAAAGCATCTACACCCCACAGATGCTGCTTCAGCACAGGAGATATATCTACAAAAATAAACATTATTATAAGAACTGTATAATGTTTTCCCTTTAGGCACGTGGCCAAGGATTACTAATAACGACTTAATCACTGTCCTGTCAGATAGGTGGCAATCCCTTCACACGACAAACATATACACATGGTGATCTACATAAAATACGAGTCTCGTGGAGTGGAGTCATGTTTTGTTGTGAGAAAAAATCCTGAAATCTGACAGGATTTGAACTTGGGACCCTGGGATTAGAAGGCAAGCATCACAACCACCAAGCTATTTAATTCCACTCTCTTGTTCTTGAAATTATGACAGCAAGGCACTGCTTACCGTTTCCTTGATTCTGGGTCTGGGTTTGTGTTGTCGATCACAACTCGTTTTCCATCTTTCAAGGCTTTAATACAGCCTGCTACACATTTCTGCCAACTTCCCAATGTGTCCTTTGAAAATAATGTGACACATATATAAGATTGATTAATAATGAAGAATAAACTCAGTATGTTTAAATTTTATATTTTTTATATTTTACAAGTCCCAGCTTCCAATTAAAAAATTTTAACTAGAAAATATTTTCCCCATCAATTATTTTTGAGTTCATTATTCTTTGCAAGATCTACAACGTATGAAGAGCAATTAAATAATTTTTGTGGTAAATGCAAATGATATATTTGAGCATTTTAAATGAGAAATTTAATGGGGTTTTTTTTTGGTTTTTTTTTTTTAAGTCTAATTGTATAATATGTCTTACAGTATTTTAACATTGAGTTTATTTTCAACTTAAATTGGTCGAATAAATTGTAGACCACAACATAAATTTCTTCCACATTTTTTCATGTCAATGCTTTTAAAATTCTCAAAAAATAAAAAAAATATCTCGCAAACTTCATTTACTCACCCTATTAATATGTACATAGTTGTGCTTGGCAAGGTGTGTCTTTACAAATGTACTCTTACCAGCTGTAAAGAATGCAAATCTACACTCATTAATTAATATTAATTACCAATATGCTTACTTTTTTTGTGTCATTATTTTCGCCACAATCATACTGATGATGCAAAGAGAGCAATTTTTAAAACTCCAAATAATGAAATTTTATCAACAATGATTAATTCAATATGCAAATACAATAAATGATCAAAAATTTGATCCTTATACTTACATGCAGGGGAGCCCACAAGAACAATTACCTTTTATAGTATATAATGAAAAAATAGGTTTAGTAATTGAACAAATTGGTACAGCACCCAGGGGCGGATTTAGGGGGGAGGGGGGCCCTTTTGGGAGATTAAAAAAAAAAAGAAAAAAGAAAAAAATGATAGCCCAGAACGCCTAAAATAACATTCTAACGTCATTCTAAAATAACGTCTAGAACACAAACATTTCGTGGGGTCCCCTAGGACGGTGTTGTCTCGATCGGCCCAACTTTCGGATCTCTGGATCCGCCCCTGAGCACCTAACATATAAAATTATGTATTGCTGAAAAAATGACATAAAAGAATTATGTATTGCTAAAAAAATTTTGACAGAAATTGGAAAGAAGAATAGATACCTCCTGGCTCTTAGAAGTTAGTTGTCCATTTGACTGTACAAATAGAGGACTTGCAGTCTCCAATAATTTCTAGAATTGTAAATAAGCAGTTTACAGAATTTTGCAGTACAGTACATGTACATATTTTAAAAGTTTATTTCTGATTTTCAAGAACACTATATCACAAGTCTGCTAGTCCCATGCACAGGGGTCCCATATCTCCGGCAAGTTGCCGAGTCTCCCAGAAATCAGAACAGTGTCCCACACAGCCCCAAGCAAGCAAGAATCTCCCGGAAAATAACCAATCTTCCATAACTTCACATCTACATGGTTTTACAACTTTATTACTAATTTTCTCACAGAAAACAGTACTGATGGATATCACAATGCGCAGCAACATAAAGTTAAATGTAAGGCTCAGATCTCGAGCCCAGAAGTGACTTTTTCTAACCTGGGACCCCTGCTTGCGTAATTCACACTTTTCATTTATTTGTTGAACTATTAACCCACTATATTCTTGAAGAAATTCATCTGGCTTCAACAACATAATAATAGTTTTATTACAGTATATTGTGTGCTGTTCAGCAGTTTTCTATTGGTTTCTGATACAATATGACATTATTTCAACTTACTGGGTCAAATTCTGGCATTTCAAAGCGAGCTTTTTGGTAGCCTAAAAAGTACTCCTCAGGGGTGTGGAATGCAAGTCCAATATTCAAAGCAAAGAGACGGTCACTCTTGGAAAAATCCTTCTTTTTACCAGGTGACCATAATGCTGGACGTCCAGCTGCATCTGAAAATAAACAACATAGGCAGCAAATTTAGAATATCTGGAAGCACAGCCTGTTATTAATTTCACTAATATATGAAAATTAGAATTCTAGTTCTAGTCTTGTAGTGCTTTTATGAACTACAAACATTATCACCTTATTGAAAACAAATCTATTTCATTCCATAACGGACTATTCCACTCAGGGGTGGCGCTAGGATTTGCCCACCGAGAGCAAAGTGGGCATGGACAGGCGTCACTCAAAATCATTTGAAAGTTGACCTTGGGTGAAACCCCTGAAAAATACAACAATTAAGGTGTTTCAGAAGCTTATTTTATTGATATCGAGTCCACTAATATGTAGAAAACACAAATTTTTTTTTTCCTTGACAGATGAGGGAGCTCTCCCCGGCGAGAGCCCCTTATCAATCTAATAAACAATAAATGTGGTATGTTGAGTATGACATATAATAGTTGGCGCTATTAGGAAATAAATACCTCCAACATAAAAACTATCTACGATGTTGACTGGAACACCATTATTAGCCTTCTCTACCAAGTGATACCACATACCAGTTGCTGGCTTACGGTACGTACCAAAACCAGTGGCGATGAGGATCTTTGAAATAAAAACAAAGAATGACCACTTCATCGATAATGCAAAAATAGTGAATTTTTTTATGCATCTGATAAAAGTACATCACAAGTTCAAATACAGTTAAACTTGTCTAAGACGCAATCTACAAATTATCCCCAACAACAGAAACGGGTTTGGAAAAACTCTGTATTACAAATGCATCCAGGAAAGCGACCATCTAATTATCGTTCCTTTTTGGCTGAAATCAAGAAGGCCTAATGTACTGTACAATAAATCCTTACTTCTTACCTGTATTGGTACCCCAATAGCTTCTAATATTTTCGTAAACTTTTTCTTTACATCATCAACTTTCAGTTTCCCCCTGCCAATTCCAAGCTATACAATGGCAAAAAATGTATCAGATAATTTCTATTTTTAAATTTAAATTATTTTTTAAAAAGTGCAAATTTCAAACATTCAGAAAAATTTTGAGCTTGGTTTACAAAAAGCGGAAACATCATATCTGGTGCAGCACGTGGCTTATCAGAGAGTAGTGCTTTTTGGGCAGGGCCCTTATTGAACCACTTACAGTAGGTTCAGTCATGGACCATGGTTCAGCATTAGTAGAGGTGAAGGTAGGAATATAACTGGCGGAGTAATTGCATATGCTGAACTGCATATGGGCGTGGTCCATAACTACCTAGCCACTGTAAACAGGCGCTTACAGTAGCTACATGTACATCATTCCGCAAACAACAGGAAAATGAACCATAGCATTGGGGATAACCCCCTACAATGGGTTCTTTAAAGTGGACATAAGTAAGATGTGTACACTGGACGTCCATTTTAAGTCCTTATCCAAGAAGACTTGGTTCTACCAACCAAACCCTGGGCATTGAAGCAATTCAGACCAGTGCTGGTGCTAAGGCTGTAATTTGCGGCGCTCCTGCTATACGGCTCGGCCACTCAACTAAAAAGAGTAAAATCTGGAGGCCTATTTATTATCTCAATGCAAACTAAAGGCCATACATACCTGATTGGTAAAAAATACAATCTGAAAGACAACAATGATAGAATAATTTAGCTACATCTACAATGCATCATATATTCACAAGAAATATTATTTATTTCTTTTAGCCTTCAATAAGGGCAATATAAATATTTTTCATGGTAGGGGAAACTTATGTACACCTACACACCTTGAATCCATCTGCATGTAAGGACTGAATCTTCTTTGGTATATTTGTAAAATTTATTCTAGATAGGGAAAACAATAATAACTAAAATTAGGATTATCATCTTCAATGTTGCCATAATTGTCAGATTTAAATCATAAAATGAACATCATCATATTCATGTTTTTCCATCCTCTCCTCATCTAACTCTACTATATTTTCAAGATTTTAAAATATAAATACTGTGCCTATAATATTTGTTGAGTATTTTAAAGTGGAATCATCAGACAAGTAATTTCTTGAGTAAGTTATTATCAGTCATTTGATGTATTATCTAT
Organism: Anneissia japonica; assembly: GCF_011630105.1. Classification (NCBI taxonomy): domain Eukaryota; kingdom Metazoa; phylum Echinodermata; class Crinoidea; order Comatulida; family Comatulidae; genus Anneissia; species Anneissia japonica. The sequence continues at coordinate 889,357 of NW_022751466.1, forward strand.
TTCATGCATAATACGGATTCTTTTGTGAAGGTAAGCTCAACATTATTTATTTCAATGAAAGTCATTATTCTACCTATATATCGAGTATCCAATAACACATACCGATAAAGTGCCTTGCTCAAGAACAATGCAAATTGATGAACATTGTGCTCAAAATTACAACCTTTTGATTAAAATACCAAAACTTACTGTTATGGCACATGCTGCAGCAGCAGCAGCAGCAGCAGCAGCAGCAGCAGCAGCAGCAGCAGCAATAATAATAATAATGATAAGAATAATAATAATAATAATGATAAGAATAATAATAATAATAATAATAATAATAATAATAATAATAATAATAATAATAATAATAATGATAATAATAATAATAATAATGTAATAACAAAACATACCTCCAGTCATCTGCATTCTGTGGAAAGACTCGTCCAGACTTTGTGGTTATAATGGTACCATCAATATCAAACCCAGCAATCTGGTAAATATAATAGATTATGATTCCAGTAAAACAATTGCATATTTTGAACAATGCTATGTAAGGCTTTGTCCACAACTATCAAATTGTATGCGACACATTTATGTGATGTGCCCATATATAGGCATGATGATGTCACATAACACCCAAATAGGGGAAAAATCACATTATTTGTCACATAAAATTTGACAGTGCAGACAGACCTTAATGTTAAATAAAATTTGTAAAAAGAGTATGAAATTAATTATACCAGTGTCGACAGCAGAGCGTCAGAGAGGCATTGCTCCACTATTGGACAAGCACAAACCTCCTATTTTTTTCAATGAAACATAGTGGTTGAAATAAAAATAATTTCTCCGAACAATGTGATTGCCAATCTCTAAATCTGCAGTCTAATAGAACAGGTTTGGGCCATCCTCTCCAAATGAACCCCACCACAAATTTGATTCCAAAACTCTCAATACCAGGCTTTAGACAGTCTATTAGTTAAGACCTCCTGACAGCCTATCAACACATTTTGGAGCCACTGCTGCAGGAGGTGTTTGCATGTGTTTGTCTAGAATTACTTGGAAATGACTACAAAATACTAAAATAAGAGCCCAAAACCACAAACAGGTCCAACAACCTTCTGCATGATATATTGCAGAATAATTGCTTTAAAATTATTTTCACTATAAGATTTAGTGTACCTTGCTCCTAGCACATACTCCTTTGCTAGTATGAACAATCAGCTTTCCCAACTCTTCCCACTCGTCTTGCTGGCATGTCTCAATGCTTGCATCGTGTGTGCGTGTAGCATCATTCTTCTCTTCCTTTTCATCAGATTTTCTTCTTTTTACCACATTTTGGTGCAACCACTGCAATTTCTCACTCACTGATGCTTTATCATTTTCATCAGATTCACCAGTAGCTTTCCCTGTATCTGAATTTATCAGTATATCTTTCCGAACTCGTTTTGATTTTGGTTCTTCTTCTGAATCTATGCTTGTTCGCTTGGATGTTTTTGGAAAAGTTGAATCTACCTTCATTTCATCAGCTTTAAAATTGTCTTTTAAGGAAGATTTCTTTGCTGCTGGTTTACTAACTTTCTTGTTAATTTTCTCAAAATGAACATAATATAAGTAATCAGCACCAGATAATAAATTAATATGGCTGCCATTCTTAATTACTTCAGTGTTCCCCTTCTTTAGTTCTTTCTCACCAACACAAGATGAATTTCCACCAATCTAAAATTAAATCATATAAATTATCATCGAAAAAAGTGAATGATACCAATTTGTATAGTATACATTGGCTCTCTCCCAGTTTTCAAATATTTGTTTTATTATGTTTTTTATTTCATTAAATTACTCCTCCAATTGTACGTCCACATTTTATCATTATTAAAAGCTACAGTAGGTCACCAGTAAAGTATTTCTTTAATAGTATGTTACCAAGCTCTTGTATATTTATCATAGAGTACCACAACACCAGGTGGCACCCTCAGGACGTCGGTTACCGTTCATTACGCCTAAATGACTTTATAATCTTAATGGTTTAGAATCTATAGGCTTTCTGGAATAGGCATTTTAAAACCTAATAATTAATCTACCATCAAAATGTAATAAAAACACAAAAAGCTCGCATTATATTAGTTATTGAACACACATTCAATCATCAATTATAACATTTACAAAGATTAAGATACAACTTCTTAATAATTATGTAGTTAGAAATTGCGATCAATGGTTTGTCAGTGGAGAAAATGTCGTCGGTTGAACGCATTTTGTGTCACCGAAAGCAACAGAGTTAGTATCACATGGTATCGTGATTTAACACTGTAGTACTCTATACCAAAAAACATGTGGAAACTCTATGATGTATAATGAATCAAATATGCTGAATGTCTAAATATTGCTCTTCAAGTCTCAACAACAAATTGATGGACCTTTCTGCTGAGACCCGCCCCTTGGATACTGTTGCTATGGTCCCACAAAACAATAGTGTAAAAATATAATAAACATGTGAGTTTGTGGGATAACACTTTTATTTGTAGGACACGCACATGTATTCCTGGCCTTCTTTTGATTGGTCCGTTGTTTGACTGACACTCTGGGAAAGGTCCATTTAATACAAATAAGAAGAATATTGTAAAAAAAATACCTGTCTCATCTTGACTGTTTTGTCGACACAATCTGCTGTTAGTTCACCTGAAAGTTAAACGACATCATTGGTTATTTTATATACTCATGTAAAACTAATGCTCATTTTAATACAGAACGAAGCAGGGATGGTGCCAGTGGTGGTCTAGAAGAGCTACCAGCCATCCTCAGTCAGGAGGAAAAAAAAAAACAATCATGCAAAGGAAAAAAATTATTCATAATAAAATATAGATTGGAGACTCAAGATTGACTTAAATATAAATTTGAACGTCCCTAAAATGTCAGAGCTTTTGCGACTTAACATTTTGGTCCCCCTCCCAGAGGTTCTTGACAGTCCCTGGCTCTGTCTATTTACAATCCTGTTAAAGGATTTGGCCCCATCCCGCAACAAACCTTTCAGAAATTTGGACCCATCAGGCAATCCTGGCAACTCCACTGGAGTGAAAGAATTCTTTCATCCTTCAAATTTCTCTGAAACAACTACAGTAGCTGTATATAGCATATACATAACTGGATATAGCACTAATTCATGAAGACCATAACGCTTTTATTTTTTGTTTTTTACTGATATACTATAGCGATGAAATACATCTAACAGAAGGAAAGTTAGAAAATAAAATAAAACAATGCAGATGAAACCTAACACCTTCGCACCATTCCCCAGCAATTTAAGGCACAAGGCCCAGCAGAACATTATTCACAGTTTACTCGGATGATGTTACCATCTAGTTCCTAGTCAATTCCTAATCACAAGAAAACAATTAAGTTTTCATTTTCAGATGTTACTTTCTGGTGCTTACATTGCTGCCTTGACAGTCGCTTATCCTTGATCTTGGTGAGTGGTCCTCGGCCAATCAAGACAGCTTGAAGATGTGGCAAATGTATCGGCTCATGGTTTTCACCGACACAATACAAAAAAGCCTCTTCATCCATGTTAGTCTTCAAGAATAATTTTTTTTTTAATTATTTAAAACAACAACACAACTTTAATAATCAATTTTTCTTTAAACAGGCACACACTGTGAATCGACAGTGCTTAATGGTGCAACATAAAAAGAGTCGCCATAAAAAAGAATCAGTTCATAAAACTCATAGCCCATCCATCGGCTCAGGGCCACACCCACTGGCTTCCATTTTGGACGGCCTAAGCACGTCCTATTTCATTTTTCTAGTGTGGCTTAACCCCTGGTTGGGATGATGTGTTGTTTCCATTAGATTTGTTCACAATCATTTTAAACACTTCTTTTGAGAAAAATGAGACTCTATAAGGGGCATGAAAGCAGGGCGTTTACACTGGTACTTAAACGGGGTATGAAATTACGGCTCCTCCCTGATCCACCCGCATCAGGTTTACAAAGCACAGTTTTATTTATGCTGTAACAACCGTATATTTATGTCGATAACAGCAAGATTCGGCAATCTGGTCGGATACCGAGCAAATAGCTCAAACTGCGAACAACAGGTTAGGCCTATATATATATAATATAGTCTATACAGTACTATTATTTATAGAATAGGGCTTAGCTAGGTATCTATAGGCACTTGCTAGGCCTAGTTTAGTTAGGCCCTGCTATGCCTAAACTAAATGGGTGCAGGTCAACTCGGCCACAAGTTATTTAACGTAAATCTAAGTTTTTGCATCCTTTTTCTTCAATATATGATTGAAATAAAGTACACAGTATGTTTTAGTAAAACAAGACCACCACACTACCAAAGGAGATTTGAATGCTATTGCCTATGAATTAAAAAGAGTTATTTA
>NW_022751466.1:893814-896603 GCF_011630105.1 Anneissia japonica
TAATGATATTGAAGGTGATAATAGCAATAATACAATTTAATAAATTAAAGATAATGTTTATTTTTATAATAATAGTAATACAAATTAGTAATAATAATAATGATGATACTTAATACTAGGCCTACTTAGTAATAATAGGGTAATAATATCGATAATAAAGGTGACAACAACAACAATAATATTAATAATAATAATAATAATAATATGAGAAAAATACTAATAAAACGCCAATAACAACAACTTTTTAAATTACTATTATTAAAATTATAATTAATAATAATAATATGAATAATAATAATAAAAAAATTGAAAATTATTTATTATTTATATGGTACTATAAATATATGTACTATATATATATATATAATATAATAATAATATCAGCAAAAATTTGAACAATATAATGTTAATGCTAAGACTAATAATTAATATTAAAACTAACGGTAATAAAAACAACAATAATAATAACAACAATGACAACAATAATAACAGCAATAATAATAACAATTAGTACAATGTTGTACCAGTAAATGACTTGTGGCCGAGTTGACTTGTGGCCGAGTTGATTTGTGGCCGAGATGACTTGTGGCTGAGTTGACTTGTGGCCGAGTTGACTGTAGCCAAACTTTTTGTGGCCGAGTTGACTTGTGGCAGAGTTAACTTGTGGCCGAGTTGACTTGTGGCCGAGTTGGATCGAATTCAACTAGGCCCTAAATAAGGCTTAAAGATTAATTATTATAGCCTAGCCTAGGCTTCGCACCCCGGGCCCAGCCTCCAGATAGTAGTAGTAGTAGCCTACTCATCCTCCTAAGCCTACTAACTAAAGCTAGGCCTAGTTATTATATCAGTAATAGTATAATACTGTATCAAGTACCTCTTCATGTGCATAGGCCTAGGCTTATTCTTTGTTACCAGACTACAGGACCGTAAATACTCGAATAAGCTTCGGCGGTACGTGTTTACATTTGGCACAGAACTTGGCTATGCTCTGATGATTGCACAGTAAAACTCTAGCGGGCGCACTCCATCTTAAAGCAAAAGCAAAAAAAGATACGGCTACATGGGATGACATATTTACATAAATGTAAAAAAAATATTTTTCAATTTTTAACATATTATTGGAATCATTTTTTTCATCCCAAAAAAGTTAATGCAAAATATCGCAATAACTGATAAACGTTCTAATATGCTTGTTTGGTGGGAATTTGATAGGCCAATCTATTTCAAATACTGTAGAGTACGTATGACTAACCCTTAGCGGGGATGTGTCCGCGAAAAATAATTAGGGGTCCGCCAAGTCAAAGGGGTTCCACAGGGGTCCACGAAAAATGTAAGGGTCCGCTAGATTTGTAAACCAATTTTTCATTATTCCATTCTTGTCTTACAACATTGTGATATTAAACATCTTAATGCTAATTATCAGGTGCCTTTATAACTAAATACCTTTGACAAGGCATACACTTTGTTCACAACAGTAAATTGCTTTAACTGGCATTATATTTTAAATCCAATATTTTATTGGTGATCTCTTAGAATCTCTTATATTTAATGTATGTTTTATGTAAAGGTGTTTCGTATAGGAGAGCCACTTTGTATTGGCAATCAGGTAATTAATCTCAATTGTTTGTATGTTTTGTCTTGTACCGGTATTGCTTTTACCTGGATGAAAAAAGAAAATAGGAGGTAGCCTTAAATTTTACAAAATTTAAAATAGGCCTAGATGGGGGATAAAAGAAAATTAAGTTACAATTAGAGGTCTGACAGTGCAATTTCTGGCCATCTCGAAGTCCCATAGACATAAAAAGAAAAAATAAATAAATAAAAAAATAAATCCGCCTCAGCCCCAACCGTGATGTGTCATCGATCAACTATCTGTAAAATTGTCTTTATCTGACCCGGCCACTTTATTTAGAATTCTAAGGATCCGCCACTGTTTCAAATTGTACTCTTGTGGAGAATCATCTTTCTTACCTATCATATTATAGGTGGAATATCAACCACGAGTCCCTCTAAATTCTACAAAATTTTAATTAAAAAAAGGATTTAAAAAAAATTACACTAAAATTTTGAGTCTGATAATGCCATTTCCGGCAATCTAGAAGTGCCATACAGACATAGAAATGTCAAGCATAGTGGGGCTGAAGTGGTTTGATTGGTTTATATATTATATTTAGGCCTACTTTGACATGGGGGTCCGTGAAAACTTTTGACATGTCCCGAGGTGTCCGCGAATGAAAAAAGGTCGGGAACCACGTAGCCTATCAAGTTATAGACTGGTGAAAATATACAAAAAAGATGAAATGTCTAATAGATGACTATAATCAATTAAATACAGATAATTCAAGGCTAGGTACGGTACGCAGAATGAAATACAATGGAAACGATGTGTTTACAAACTAGTCCGTATAGGAAGTCTCAGTTAAAATTAAAATCTTATAAGACGTGTAAAATTAATGTAATCAAACTCGATTTAGTATATATTGTGATGTAGAGTGGCTTTCTGTCTCTGTTAGTCTTTAATTTTGCTTTTATTTAATTATTGGTTTTTGGTTTCGGTCTTCTTGTTAGACTAGGTCAGTTGTGTGTGACTTGAAGTCCTAATAATACCACACTAGGAATGTTATTCACTGGTAGCCAAATATTCTAGCAAAGTATGGCTAAATGATAATAATATTATTATTAATGATAATAATAATATTAATAATAATAAGAAGAATTATATAAATGTATTCATATATTAATAGCATTACTGCAAGACGGTTTAGAATTTTTCTCTATTATAAAGATTT
>NW_022751466.1:896800-903899 GCF_011630105.1 Anneissia japonica
TAGCAGTATCAAGTTGGCATGGAGGGTAGACCTAGACTGATTGGGATAAATGAGGATTAAATATGGGGCGCCAGCCAGCGCCGGATCCGAGGAGCAGGCTCTGGGGCATTCTGTTGAAACTATATATTTACAGTCTGAAAGTACCATTTTCGGAAATCTAGAGTTGTCAAATTGTAAAGTATGCTCACCTCAGCAATAACTTGTGGTGGTAAATGAGCCATTTTTGGAGGCAACCGGCTTGTCTGGAGGATTTCTGGCCCTGGCATTGCTTTCTGTACATGAGCGGTTTTTTTTTTTTCTGAAAGTTTCTTGTGGTCTGGGTGCACGTTTGATTTATCCCCACCCTTCCCAATTCTACTGCATTACCTCATTGGTGAAGGCCTATCATACCTGATGTTGAAAAACCAATGCTTATAGAGGCCTATATTCATAATATTACAAGAGAATAGGTGGGGCTGACATTGAAAAACTGTGGAAGTACAGAAATATGTGGCCCGCCGCTGGTCTCAGCAGATTGGAACTGGCCACTAGCTTATAACGGTTGAATACACGGGGAATAGGAGGAGGATCCAGGGGCGGATCCAGAATTTTTCAATCTGGGTGGGGGAGGGATGCACAGCAGTTTCAAAATAAATAAGTGAGAGCACATGACATTGATATGCATTGACATTTTTTAGATTTATAGTGGCAAAACCTGGAGGGCGTGACCCCTACTGATCCGCGCCTGGAAAAAGAGCCCACAAATGTAAAAATTTACCACAAATGTAAAAATGATTGCGCTCTTTGAGTTTGACATTTTGAAAAAAGTTTATGTTATTTTATGGAACTAAAAAACCTTCTCCTTAAACTAAAATACCCACAAAATTTTAAAAACATTGTACACCCAAATATCAAAATAACCGCAAGTGTCATAAAATGTCACCACAAATGTAAAAATAACCACAAACGTAAAAAACTTCGCCCACGCGTGTAAACAAATCTTTTTAACCACAAATGTAAAAAAAAGAATATTTCGCCAACAAATGTAAAAATTCACAATTTTACCTGAAGGTTTTTTTCTAAGCATTAAAATCCTTAAAATATTTTAAGACCCTAGTGGTTATTTTTACATTATTGTGGTTGATTTGTGGGCTACGGTGGTCTTCGGTTTATAATATCTGAGAAGACATCTTCCATCACCAGAACCACAGGCAGCGTGATGTTTACAAGTAGCACTGACTTATCGGTGGCATTCGACTCACCAACAGTTTAGAATTTGCAGTGAATTAAGAGTGAAAATTTTAGAGTAACATATTATTGATGGATCATTATTTTAAATTATACGTTCTTTTTGAGAAACTGAACTGAAATTCAGCCTTAATAATATGCTGGTTTTGCTTTCGAATAAACAGTTGTGTAGGCCTATATTTTCACTCAATTATCTCAGAATGTTTATTTTATGTCAACCGTTGACAAAGACTACCAGCAGAGAGTAGCAGATATTCGTTACAATAAATTCTGGTTTCAGCTTTCATTTTGTTTTATTTAGACATCATCTAGTGTTTCTAATGTCAAAGTTGTACGTAATATTAGTATTTATTACCATTATAAGGAAACATTCAATATTTATAATTATTCATCCTTTAGTTGTTAAATTTCTCTCTTTTTGCTTATCACGTATCCAACCTCTTACCCATATGCGATCTTAGGCCAATCAAGCTAATTGAAATTCGCGAGCCATCTACTTTTTCCAATAACTACATTAGCATCCTCACTAATTGACTTTTCCATGAATTGAGTTGAAATATATCACTAATTACATCTTACTTAAGGTACTAAACTTTGCCATTAATATAGTATTGACATCGCTATTGCTTGATCTGTTTTTTTTTTTGTTTTGTTTTTGTTTTTTTTTTTTTTTTTTTTTTTTTGATTAAGATAAACTTTAGAGCGTCGAATCAATTGTTCCTGTTGTTTTTATTTTAAAAGGAATTTGCCCTTGTTGTGATAAAACGTATCTTGTGATTGCATACAGTAGTGAGAATGACTGGATGATCATAACCGTTTGATTACGGAGTTAAGGGCACTCGGAAGCGCCTTTGCGATGTCCTGCCTTACTTCTTCCTCCTAAAATTGTATCTTTGTAACTTAAGCGTTGTTAATTAAATTTATAATATGATGATATTTGATCATTAATTTTAAACTGTTTATAAGCAATACCGTAGCCAGCTATTGGGACAGTTGGGATGCTCCCACACAATGGGTCCACAAAAATAATGGATCAACATTTTTGAAAATTTGTCTAAATTATGCATTTTCAAGCACAAAATAAGTCCACTTTTTGAAAAATGGATCTAGATTTCTCATTTAGCCTGAAATGGGTACAATTTTAAGAAAATGGGTTCAGATTTTTCATATTTATGCGTAAAATGAGTCAACCTTTAAGAAAATGGTTCCACATTTTTTTAATTTACGCGTAAAATTGGTCCACTCTGATATTGTCCTGCACTGTTTGAAAATTTTGGCTACGGCATCGCTTGAAAGGTAAAATTATGATGAAGTTAATATAAGGTAATTAAGTAAAACCAAATTCATTATAAAGTGAACTCTTCTATAAATTATGCTCATATTTTAATAATCAAGATGCGCAAATAATTTGCTATAAGCATTGACGTACTTTATCAAAAATTGTATAACGTGAAAAAGATAAGCTATGAAATTAAAAAGTTATAATTATTGATTAGAATAAAGAATATTTTAGTGCAAATATTATTAAGAAACTTTGATCATATCGCCGCTTTAACCGCTGTATTACAGAACTGTTGGCGGATGAATGTTTATTTAAAAACTAGTTATGATCCAAACTATACATTTCCTCATTGTTTATTATCTTCGGCTGGTTGTTTCTTTACTCACTAACGTGCAGTAGGCCTAATCATTGATTCCTGACAAGGAAGCAGTTGAGACGACCTTTCAATTACTTCCATGTTTTAAAGGTTCTCTCAAATAATATGTTTACGGTGTAAAGAGTATAAATTCTTTCTCTAGATAGACGTTCATATTGTGTTTAAACAACTGCATAGTGAACTATAAATGCCATTCTCGTTGGCACCTAGCTAGGTTAGGTATTTAGTAGCTTTGAGAATACATTTTCATTTACATAAGATTATCTAAAGAGAATATGCTTAAACAGATTTGTACTCATATTCATTTGTCTACCTTGCTTCACTTTTTTAAATTGTAAATCATCCATACACTGTTTACACATAATTGACTATTTAACCTACATTATTATAGTATGGTTTTACAATACCTATTCTTTGATGTATGTTGATTTTGATTTCAAAATAAAACACTCAAAGGAAATGAAATGATCATAAGCGTCGATCACCACAAAATACATTATTGTAATCACACTAGTTCAGTAACGCTTTGTGCAAGCTCCAAGATACCGACAAGAGCATCACCACACATCCCGCTATCTCATTCCCATAGTTGAACGAACTGGCTGCAGAACATGGGTACGGCTGATCACAAGAGTTACAGGCATCCGAATCTGAATCATTTGAAACAGCGACCTTCTCCAAACACTGCATCATGGATTCATCACTGAAATTGCAACTCCAGTCAGTTTTAAACTCGTTCTCTTTCCAGTGGTCGTAGCTGCACTTCAGCAACCGCTGTTCAATTTCGTGCACTTCTTTATTACTGTTCAAATAATACTGGCTATCGGAATAATCTAGGCCCTGATTAAACGTGTACGAATTAAACTTAAGTCCTCTTAACTTCTTTTGGTAACAGTATCCAGAGGCTACCAAAAGTGTATCGTCTTCTGGACAGTTTCCATAAAAGTATACGTAGGCACCTGCATGCATGGTCTTCCGACTACAATTCAAGCGACTAGCGTTTGCAATTTTGTCGTCGATGAAGTGAAACACTCCACCATTTGGTTCGACGACTGCCCCATTCCTTTTATATAGAACAAAGGACAAATAATTTTGGTTCTCCAGGATTTTGGCGTTTTTGGCATGAGACTTGAGGTGGGTGACAACAATGTTTTCAACTTCACGCGATGACTTGATCTCGTACCGTGGATTGTCAACCCAGTCTAGGTGCCTTTTCGTGTGTGAATGGCTAGATGCCGCAAATGTCACCATCACAGAAAGAACATACAATGCTCGAAATATCATTTTTTCATGTACCAGAAAACCGACTAGATAGGCCTATGGCGTTTTAAGATATTAGCGTCAATTTAGCCTGGCATACGAGTGTGAGAACAGTAAACGTAAATTCGCAACATGCACTTGCATTAGTGTTTAAATATTAATCTGTAAACTTTGAGTGTCGTCAAGACCTTTTCCACGAATCGGTGACAAGTTGAGGTGATGGCAAACAGTCATAAGGCCAGGTCACACCTACACCGATAACGATACCGATAGCGATACCGATACAATAAAATTATCGGTGTGGTGTAAATTAATGGAAGTGGTCACGCTATAACGATAACGATACGATTATCGTGAGCGATAAAGTTATCGTATCGGTCGAATCACTTTTGAAGCGATTTTTTTTTATAGTTATCGGCAACGATAAACGTATCAGCCAATCAGAGGGTATCAGGGAAGATGAAAGTAGGGCCTACTGTACAGGGTTGCCATTTGGCCTTTTTGACGGCCAGATTTCTCAAATCTGACCGTATACAAATTTGCCTGGCCGTAGCATTTGAAAAGTCACGGCCAAAATATATTTTGCCGAATTTGGCCGAATTTTTGAAAAGTTTACATTTTTTTCAATATAGGCCTAATATAACGTAGACTTGTTTTGGATATTTTGTTTTTGTTAGCTTAAATTCTATATTTGATTCTTGTCTTGCACCTTTGTTTGTACTTGCACTAAACACTTAATCTAGGTTCCCCGATTCGCCGGATTTGACGTAAGAGAGTTTATTTAAAAGATAACAGTTACATTTAATCATTTTAATTGTTCGGATGAAATATATTGTTTACGAAGTTTATCCTCGTTTAAACTTTATGAAGACAGTTCATTGCAAGTTTGTACCATATATTGCGTGTCTTTGTATATGTTCCATCTTACTAGTTGGAGGTTCTATCTCTTTTAAATTTCTTTTGAATAGGCCTATAAATTAAATACTGTACTTTAATTAATTTATTATTGCCCAATTGAATTGTATAGCCCTAGGTGCCCGCAGTGTTCTTTATGTAGAGCGCCATATATAAATGCTCGATGTGATCATTCGGGTCCGATGGCACCTTCAATTTCAAGCAAGTTTTGAAGAGACTTCTTCGAAGTTACTCTGGAGTTAGGTTGCATATGAGAATGAAGAAGATAATTCTGATAGCAACATTGATTTATTGCTTTAAGTACTGCGACAATAACATTAAGAGGCGAATTTAGAAGTTTAGATAAAAAGTATTTATTAAAGTTTTCATAGGTTTGCTTTAACGCCAGTTTGTGTTACCTAACTATGTAACTTAATTCATTCTAATTAATTGCCAATAACAGGCCCTTAAATTTTTTGCTATAGATCGACTACAATGTACATTAATATTTAATACATTTAAATCAAATTTAGATTAATCTTAATATTGTGATTTTAAATAGCAGAGGTGGAAAAGATAATTCTGATAGCAACATTTTATTCATCAATTACTCTATTAATCGAAATGTGGATAGATGGTTATGTTAGGCAGGTTTGCCTTTTGTACACTTTTGCCACTTGAAGAGTTGTTTGTAATTTGAAGTAGTTGTGAAATAATCTGAATTGCGATAATTAATGATTGCAGGAGACTTAGCCCGAAAGAAATGGGCAAACGTATGGGATACTTTCAACAGCTGCAGAAAGAAGGCTTCCTCAAGGAGTGACGATGCTGCCAAAGTAATCAAACTATAGATTTGCAGGAATTTTGACATTTCTTACGCCGTACTTACAACAGAAAGAGTAAGTTCAAGCTAATTTGAAACCAATCAATCCATCCATCAGTATATCAATCTATCAATCAACCAATCAATCAATCAATCAATCCAAATTTTAAATGTACATTTCCAATTGGTACATTCAAAGTGCTTTGCATGTAAAGAGTAAAATACATTTGAACTAACCACAAATATACACTGTTCAGTTTAATACTGCCCCACCATGACAAAAGGAAGCAACTGTTGTTTGCATTGCATTGAGTAATTAAGGAATATGGAGCATGTTGATTTTGTCACCTGCTTCCTATTCTGGTGGTTTTTACTGTATTTTTAGTCTCTTACTTCCTTTTTGTATTGCTAATTACTTGTTATTTAGTGGGATTTGAACATACTCAAATATATCAATATGTTCCAAATTATTTGTTCGTTGATAGCGACTAAAAAACTTGTTTTTTGAAAAATTGTCCGTTACTTCCCTTTGTCATGGTGGGGAAGAATAGGCCTATTGCAAGGTAACACATATTATCAAAAAGGGTAAATTATTTATAAATTTATTTCCAGAAAAAAAGAAAATACAGTATGTATTACATATACAAGATACAAGATACAAGTCAACTTTATTGTCAAAATAATACATTCTGAGATATTTGTTGTACATGACATCGTTCATAAACATATAGAGTGTTAAATAAAGATTTCTTAGAAAATAAAAATTTGAGTCCTGTGCAGTTATCTTCTGAAATTTTGATTAAATAGATTACAAGCGTTGTACAATGCTGAATTTTTAAAACGGTTTGTGGATATTTTGTTTTGTTTATGTCTAACCCTTCCCGATCTATTTATGATAATGTCTGAAAATAATGGATGGGATGAATCTTGCATAATTGAATTAAATTTAAGTAAAAAATCATTAAAAATATCTTCCAAGGACTTAACGTCGGCTCCAATCACTCTTCCAGCCTTATTTACAATTCTCAATATTGACATTTACTGTCTGCGGTGACATGAGAGAACCAAATAATAATACAATAAGAAAGAATTGACTGGATAACCGAGGAATAAAACATATGAATAAGATGAGAGCTAACATTAAACCGTTTCATTCTATATACAAAATACATTCTTTTATTTGCCTTGGTACGGATTTCTTTAGTGTTGCTTTCCCAGTTAAGTTCATTATCAATAA
>NW_022751466.1:903936-905164 GCF_011630105.1 Anneissia japonica
ACCCTCTCATTATCGATTACAATATTTTCATGATTAGTTTTATTTTTTCTTCTGAAATCGACAATAACTTCCTTAGTCTTCTTTGCATTTAGTTCAAGAAAATTCTCCTTACACCAAACAATAAAAGACTCAACATAGTCATAAAACAAGGATGTGTCATTTTTTTAAATCAAACCAATCAGGCAAGTATCATCAGCAAACTTAATATTAAATGATTTACTTGGATCAATATTACTACAAAAATCATAAGAGTATACCGAAAAGAGCCAGGGTGACAAAACACACCCCTGTTGTGCCCCGTGCTACAAGTCAACGACTCAGATACACCACTACCCCTGAATTTAACAATCTGTGTTCTTTTATATAAGAAATCCGAGATCCAGAGGTTAAGTCGTGGGTTTATTCCTATATTAGCTTCTCAGTAAGTAGACGGGGCTGAATGGTATTAAATGCTGCCGAGAAATCTAAAAATAATATTCTAGCATAGTTATTAGGATATTCGAGATGAGCATACACCCTTTGCGTGAGCGTCATAACTGCATCAACTACTCCCCTTTTTTCCCGATAAGCAAATTGATAACTATCAATCACATTATTTGTCTGAAAATTCCAAAATCGTTGCATGCTTAACAATGGCATTAACAATAACAAGAAGTAAACATCAAGAATTGCATCACACATGTCTCAATAGGAAAATATAACAAGAATTGGATATGTTACAGCAAATGGACAAAATGAGAATTAATGTATATCCATTTTATTCGTTGTTTCCATCATAGGACTTCAAGTAACCTCGATGTAGAACTAGCCAACACTGAAATAAGTGATGAGGAAACTTTCGACAGCATTGTAGACAACATAACAGAAGAAAGCTTTCGATTTGGTTATAATGATGATGATTACCACCAATCGCAACAGCCCCATGAGCAGCAACAACAACCACCACAGCGGATGCAACAAAAAAAAAACAACAAAGATGAAGAGATGACAATGCCAATGCATCAGTATCAACATCGACTCCATTAAAGAAGAAAAGAAAGAGTGATGCCAGTTTTAACTTTGACAAATTAGAATATTTAGAGCAGAAAAGGGCTCCTTTTACCACAGAAGATGACATCCACACCTTTTTTCATGTCTATGGGGGAGACAATAAGGCAGCTGCCAGATAGAATGAGGGCCGAACTTAAATTAAACATACACAGACTGATACATGAAGCTGAGATGGATG
>NW_022751466.1:905568-907327 GCF_011630105.1 Anneissia japonica
TATATGCTATGTATAATCGTGTGTGTGGTCATCACCCAAAATGCATGCATGAGAAACGAAAGATACAGAAGATTGACTTGATATAACATAAGCAATGTTCAGGGAAGTACCGTTACGTTTTTGACTTATACATATTTTTATTTTCACACACAATAAACTATCTTTAACAACTCAACTAGTTGCTGCGAAGCAGCCAATTCATATTCTCGACAGCAATTTGACCTCTGAAAGGTCATTGTTTGTCAAAAAACGAGCGCCTAAGACGACTGAAAAGCGGAGTTTCCTTCTTTCGTTCTGCCGGGTAAAATCAATTACTAGGCGACGTTTGTATACGACTAACATACTCGTACCAACGTCCGCATGTCGCGCCAGCCTTATCCTACTCTAGGCCTAGACTAGCTAGGATGGTATATAGGCCTAGCCTTGAAGGGACGAAGGTCCCAATGAAAAACAACGTCGCTCTCTGATAGCTAACATTGTCTATTTAACATCACAATAATTCATTATTAGACCTATAGTTGTTTTTTTAATTACTCCACAAATCTCAGTCGATACCTCGCACAACTGGCTAACGTCTCTATCTATTGTCGTGACGTCATGGCTCGCTGGCTCACACTTGTGATATGTCTCGCACTACACATCTAGATGTGTATAAGAGACAGACATAATAGAGTGTTAACACGCTGGCTCGCACTTTGGCAACACTCTTTGGCAGTCAACTCGCCCAGAAAACCCGCCCTTGGAAACTTGCCCCATAAAAAAATGTACACTTCCTAGACCATGCTACGATGGCCCACAAGGGACACACTGCAAAGAAAAAGAAATGCTGCAAACAAAAAAGAAACGCTGCAAACAAAAAAGAAATCATGGAAACAGAAAAGAAACGCTGCAAACAAAAAAAGAAATGATGCAAACAAAAAAGAAATGATGCAAACAAAAATAGAAACGATGCAAACAAAAATGGAAACGATGCAAACAAAAATAGAAAACACCAGCAAACAAAAAATGAAACGCTGAAAACAAAAAAAAGAAATGCTGCAAACAAAAAAGAAACGCTGCAAACAAAAAATAAAAACACTAGCAAACAAATAAAGAAACGCTGCAAACAAAATAAAAACACTAGCAAACAAATAAAGAAACGCTGCAAGCAAAAAATAAAAACACCAGCAAACAAAAGAAAAAGCTGCAAGCAAAAAAGGAAATGCTGCAAACAAAAAAATGAAACGCTGCAAACAAAAAAATGAAACCCTGCAAACAAAATGAAAAAGCCTTTGCGCGCGCGCATTTCATATTAATTGACAACAGACTGAGGTCAGGTCAGATGCGCTGCAGGGCTACATCATAGTGTCAAGCCATGTTTTGCTCTAACTGTGGAACAAAAAGGGGTGTCTATAAAACGACGACCGAAGACCCAAAAAATGAAGTGATTTAAAAACATTATTTTATCACGATTGAAAGAATAAAAAGTGGGTCTTCGTTTTTCTGGTCTTCGGTCTTCGTTTTGTAGACACCCATAGGGTGTCTATAAAACGAAGACCCTTAAGTATTTCTTGATATTCCTCATTTTATTCCGATAAAATAATGAAATAGGTACTTGGCACCTGTTTTATGATGATTTTGAAATACTTTCATTAAGATAATTGAGAAATAACTGGAGGTCTTCGTTTTTCGGGTCTTCGGTCTTCGTTTTGTAGACACCCATATAGGGTGTCTATATGGTGTCTATAAAACGAAGACCCTTGAAAATTTCACAAACAGA
>NW_022751466.1:907335-909920 GCF_011630105.1 Anneissia japonica
AATTTGGATTTTGTGAGAGCCTGGCGTATTATCATCAAAATGAAAGAGAAAAAATAGGGGTCTTCGTTTTTGGGTCTTCGGTTTCCAGACGCCCAAAAAATTTCTTAATTTGGATTTTGTGAGAGCCTGGCGTATTATCATCAAAATGAAAGAGACAAAATAGGGGTCTTCGGTTTTCGGTCTTCGTTTTATAGACACCCAACAAAAAGTTCAGAATTTGGAAAATTTTGCCATTCTTGTGGTGAATCTTTAAATGGAGTACACAACTTCTAATATTAATACACGAAAACGGCCCAAGTCCAAATGAAGGTCCATCATCAAGTAGGCCTCAGCTTGCTCGTCTCTCATTTGAGGCTTTCAGAGATAGGAAAGAAAAGGAAAGGAGTAGTATATTCACCAAGAAAGCCGTGTCAACGAAAATAGAGAAAAACCCCGAGGTCACCATACAGATCGGTCTTTTAACGTGATGGTGTGCTGAAAAGTGTCAGGGGATCATCTCTTCCCTTGAAAGTAAATCCTATCTAGATGTGTATAAGAGACAGGTAACAGCAGGTTGGTAGTCAGCATGGGAAGCAAATCTTAAAATATAGTTATTTATTTTTAAAACAACGGATTACTTTGTATTTATGCCTCAAAATGGATTATAACGAATGAGCTGAATTTGAGTCTTCTTTTTAGCATCTCTCATCTGACCTGACCTCAGTCTGTTGTCAACTAATATGAAATGCGCGCGCACAAAGGCTTTTCCATTTTGTTTGCAGGGTTTCCTTTTTTTGTTTGTAGCGTTTCATTTTTTTGTTTGCAGCATTTCCTTTCTTGTTTGCAGCGTTTTCTTTTGTTTGCTGGTGTTTTTATTTTTATTTTTTTGCAGCGTTTCTTTATTTGTTTGCTAGTGTTTTTATTTTTTTGTTTGCAGTGTTTCTTTTATGTTTGCAGCATTTCTTTTTTGTTTGCAGCGTTTCATTTTTTGTTTGCTGGTGTTTTCTATTTTTGTTTGCATCGTTTCCATTTTTGTTTGCATCGTTTCTATTTTTGTTTGCATCATTTCTTTTTTGTTTGCATCATTTCTTCTTTTGTTTGCAGCGTTTCTTTTCTGTTTCCATGATTTCTTTTTTGTTTGCAGCGTTTCTTTTTTGTTTGCAGCATTTCTTTTTCTTTGCAGTGTGTCCCTTGTGGGCCATCGTACCATGCAGTCTTCAAACTAAAAATTGTAACCTTTGGTAATCAACTACATTTTCCACATACATAAAATTTTTGAAACTTTATTTTAAAAAACCTAAACCATAATTCACCACACTATAGAAACTTTTTGACAAAAATGAAAAATTAGACTTTGTTACCCAAATGAGAAGTGTTCTAATATAGACAATGGGTCGTGTCTCATATTATTTGTTATAGTTTTATAGTTTTCATTATTTTCACTTTACTCGCATAAATCATTTTGTTCGTAGAACATTTATATGCAGTTGTACTTCGCAGCACTTCACTTGCAATTTGCAATTTCTAGTATATATCTGTGTACTCTAGAGCCTATATAGCTAGGTTTTCCCTTATTCTTCCACGTGCACAAACCCCCGAGCCTCTGATATCAACAAAAGCCAAATACTGTACTGATCATGACCTTAAACTCTTATATAGGGTGATGTATGCAAATTAAGGCTTCAGCGATGGACATCGCTGTAATTGTGATTGGTGGTTTTAAATCAGCGATTGTGATTGGTGGTTTGAAATCAGCGTAGCGGAATCTACGTGTTAAATTTCAAAAACACTTTCACCCACCCTCTCTTTGTACCAAATATATGAGGCGTGGATTTAGAAAGGGATATGGTAGTGGTCTTGTCACTGAAAAAAACCCCTCGAAGCCTGCTATCAACTAAAGCCAAATAAAATATTGTACTGTACATCATGATCTTAAACTCTTATATGGTGATGTCTGTAAATTCAGGCTTCAGCGATGGACATCATTGTGATTTGAAACCACTGTGCTGTGGCTAGCGCCATAGGAATCTACATGTTACTGCATGTTAAATTTCAAAAACCCCTTCACGACGGGGTCGTGACAAAGTGCGAGTCATGCGAGCCAATGAGCGAGCCATGCGAGCCATACATTTTTAAGTTATAAAATTATAGCAGATTATGGCCTAATAAATATAACTAGAGTTATAGGCCAAGGCTTAGGCCTAGGTTAATTTATTATTTAATTAACTGTAAAAATAATAATATTTCGTCTCTCTTGGGACAAGACACTGCAGGCGTCAAACTGCCCAATTAATTAAACATAATAAGGAAGGCTGGGGTACTTGGCAGGCTGCCTAGGCCTAAATACTACTAAACTTTGATTCGAAAAACGTGCACAATGTAATTGTTAGATTTAGCCCAATCCAAAGTCAAATAAGTTTCAATTTTTTTACTGTTTGATATGATTATCATTTTTTTAAAGAAAGAGACAGAAGAAAATAAACATAAAACGACTTTCATATAAAAACTAATACCCGACTTTTATTTTTGGAATGAGTTTAAAAAGCATTTATATTTATCATATAGGTCTGTGGCCTACATATACATCAATATATAATTTATAAGAC
>NW_022751466.1:910717-914457 GCF_011630105.1 Anneissia japonica
TATTCTCTACACCTTCTAACTATAAATGTTAGCGTATAATACCTTATAGGCCATCATCACAATATATATATATATAAATATACCTGTATGTATGTATCTGTATATCTGTATCTATCAACGCTGCATACTTTCGGAAAAGTAACAGCGCATGACTGGACTACACAGGCAAAGCTCCCCGGTGTGTTAGTCATTTGCATCTAACTAGGGGGGAAAAAAGATATATGCTAGGCCTACGTGTTTACATTAAAAAAAAAAAATATATATATATATATATATATATTTATATATATATTATATATGGCTCGCATGGCTCGGTGGCTCGCGTGACTCGCTGGCTCGCATGGCTCGCGCATTGGCTCGCATGACTCGCTGGCTCGCACTTTGGCAGTACTCTTCACGACGTTTACCCACCCTCTCTTTCTACCAATATATGAGGCGTGGAGGCGGTATGAGTTATGAATATGAAATTAAATTTAATGTCAATGTGTGTAATTGTTCATATAGCAAATATACTGTAACACTATTAAAAACACAACTACAGGTAATATATATCAGTGTAGCATAGCTTAGTCTTTCCTACTGTTCCAATGTTTCCATTCCAATGTTCACTAACTAGACCAGGCTATAATTGAGATAGGTGCCACTTGGAGAGGTAGAAATTCTCATATGGTTTTTCTAGACCAGTTTTTTATGGGGAATCAGAATATGTGAGGTAAAAGAGGCGTAACCTGAGAACTTTCGCGTGAGGGCGCTTTTTTCAAAATGGCCGCCAAAATCCAATAAATATCATATATATTTGTAAAATAAGCACAGAAGAGGTAGGTTTGACCAACTTTTGAATATGTAATGATAGGAGTAAAGTATAACTAGCTAAAGTTATTGATGTGAAGATTTCGCGAGGCAATTGAGGGCGCTTTTTAAAATGGCCGCCAAAATTAAATAACTTAACAGCAGATTCAATACCCTAGATAAATTTGTTTAATTTACAAAACATGAATGTAATAACTGCTGTTGACTTTTTAAACCTAAAACAGCATATTTTAGGGGTGTAAGCTAACTCATTTTTGAAAATGTAAGTAAAAATTACCCCTTATATTAGCCCTTTTCTGTTTTAAAGAATGGAAAATATCACCAGAATCTTAAAAAAATTCCAGCTTCCTTACAAATATCCGGTTGTTTTTTATTATTTCTGTGTGCTATACAAGGTATTCCAGACAACTACCACAATTTTCATGTATGAAGAAGGCATCAATTCATTTACTACATATTTGTCTTGTAGTGTTTAACTTTGTGGCCTTATGTTGAGCAATAATCTTCAGGTATCACCTTTATCACTGCAATCTGAAAGTCTTCGTTTATCGTATGAACAATTCTTGGACTTCCACGGGAATTTGTTTATTCCGTCTGTTCCATCAACTATTTTTATTGACAGTCATTTACCTCTGCATATTTTCATTCTTGAACGATTAAATTTGATAAGTATCTGAAGCTTGAGATTCTGCTAACATGGTGGCAACAATGATATATCAGTGATCTTGTCTCTGCAAAACTTTCCATTGAACATGTTACTTGCTTGATTTACACTTTTCTCCTTAACTCCAAGCAGCAGTAAGTCATACTCTTGTTCTTCAGACAATTTTTGTGACAGAACATCTAAAACTCCAAAGTTGCTGAAAGTTTCAACAAACTCAGTTTGTGATTACAGAAGCTACGTTTTCCTTTACGAAAGAAAGCCGGGGTGTAATTGTCTGTAATATCGATGTCTCGAGAAAGGAAAGTTCACTTTGCCAAAACAAAGTCTGCCGAATGCCAGTTTGCTGAATCAAAAACTACGAATCTCAGTTTGTTGAAACCCAGTTTGCGCTGAAACCCACTTTGTAAAAAATAAAATAAAAGCAGTATGTAAAACATTAACCACAGCATATCATTCATGTTGGAACACTCTCTTACTATGTATTCGTATATGAAATAGCGGCTTATTGTAGTTAAATGATTCTTTTTGTTTTAATATGCAAATCAATTGGCTATCAGCAAATAAAAGTCAATTTAATAGGCCTCGCAGTTAAAACGTTTTATTAGCATACCTATGATAAATACATAAATTTATAAAAGAAAAAAAAATAATGAAGGAAATAAACAAATTAATAATAATCTACAATTATTCACACATGCCAATTGTGGCTCCAGAAATTTGTCGACAGGGGGTCTGACTCAAGGGGCCGATTAGAGCCTCGGTGGTCAAGGACCTGACACAACAATCCTGATAGGGTTTTCAGAGAGAGTATTTTAGAAGGATACGATGCTTATCCTTAATTTCATTTTATTTTATTCTAATTTTAACTGATAGCCATGCTTTCAAGAGTGTTTTTCTACAGCTTTTTGTCTTCCAATATTTTTCCTTTTAATTTGTACACAAATGAAGCTCCTTCCTTTCAAATGTACAGTATGCTGTACTTTTGTAACACAGAGATTTGGACTGGGTTTCGGAAAACTGAGTTTTGGCAAACTGGGATTTCATGATTTCAGTGAACAACTGGATTCCGCAAACTGGATTTCGACAAACTGGTTGGATACCTTCTTGAATACTATTGCTATCGGCGAGAATGCATCCTTGAAAGAGATTTTGTATTAGTTCTTCATAGCAGCCAAGAAAATCAGACTCGAAAGTTGTCCTGCATGCAATGCATGCTTTAAGGAATTACAACCAATACATAAATATCAACCGTTCCATTCTGGACACATCGATACTGCAGTCGTTGCTACTGTATATCTTATTCTATGACAACGGAGAGAGGGTCATTCTAGACACAAACACTGGCAAATACCGAAAGTTGTTCAAATTAAGTGGCATTAACTTTCACCAGCGAAGAAATCATCCCTTATTGGATATCGTGCTTCTGTAGTCAAAGGCAAAGTTTTGTTGACACTTTCTGATAACTTTAAAGTTTTAGATGTTCTGTCATAAAAGATATCTGAGTAACTTGAAGACTACGCATGGAGTTAAAAAGTGTAAAATCAAGCAAGATGTGAAATTTTCAATAGAGGCAACAAGATCACAGACATATCATTGCTACCACCATGTTTGCAAGCAGACCCTTGAGCACTTGAGCAAATTTAATCGCTAAAGAATGGAAATTAAGCAGACGTAAATGATTTGGTCAGTAAAAATAGTATTCACAACAGATGGAATGATCAAATGAAGCAAAAAATGTTTGAGACAGTGATGCACATGGACGTCCAAGAACTGTTTATAATAAAGACAAGGACTTTCAGATTGCAGTGATATTAGCAATACATGAAGATTATTGCTCAACATAGGGTTACACAGTAAAGGACAATTATGTAATAAATGAATTAATGCCTTTATACATGAAAATTATGGTAGTTACTTGTGTGGTCCTCTGGAATACCTTGTGTAGTACACAAAAATAATGAAAAACATCCGTAAGGAAGCTGGATTGTTTTTTAGGATTCTGGTGATATTTTCCATTTTTCAAAACAGAAAAGGACTAATATAAGGGGGAATTTTTACTTACATTTCCAAAAATGAGTTAGCTTACCACCCTAAAATATGTTATTTTGGGTTTAAAAAGTCAGCATGTTATTTCATTAAGTTTTGTAAATTAAACAAATTCATTTAGGGTATTTAAGCTGCTGTTAAATTGTTCTTTAATTTTGGCGGCCATTTTAAAAAGCGCCCTCAATTGCCTCCCGAAATCTTCACATTAATAACTTTAGAT
>NW_022751466.1:914477-950592 GCF_011630105.1 Anneissia japonica
AAACCTACCTCTTCTGTGCTTATTTTACCCATATATATGTAGTTTATTGGATTTTGGCGGCCATTTTGAAAAAAGCGCCCTCACGCGAAAGTTCTCAGGTTACGCCTCTTTTACCTCACATATTCTGACTCCCCATAAAAAACTGGTCCAGAAAAACCATATGAGAATTTCTACCTCTCCAAGTGGCACCTATCTCAATTATAGCCTGGTCTAGACCAGAAACATGATTTCAGTGAACTGGATTGGGCATTCTGGGTTTCGGCAAACTGAGTTTCTGCAAACTGGGGATTTCATGATTTCAGTGAACAACTGGATTCGGCAAACTGGATTTCGACAAACTGGTTGGATACCTTCTTGAATACTATTGCTATCGGCGAGAATGCATCCTTGTCAATGAAAGAGATTTTGTATTAGTTCCAGATCTTCATAGCAGCCAGGAAAATCAGACTCGAAAGTTGTCCTGCATGCAATGCATGCTTTAAGGAATTACAACCAATACATAAATATCAACCGTTCCATTCTGGAGACATCGATACTGCAGTCGTTGCTACTGTATATCTTATTTTATGACATTCTAGACACAAACACTGGCAAATACCGAAAGTTGTTCAAATTAAGTGGCATTAACTTTCACCAGCAAAGAAATCATCCCTTATTAGATCTCGTGCTTCTGTGGTCAAAGGCAAAGTTTTGTTGACACTTTCTGATAACTTTAAAGTTTTAGATGTTCTGTCACAAAAGATATCTAAATAACTTGAAGACTGCGCATGGAGTTAAGGGGAAAAGTGTAAATCGAGCAAGATGTGAAATTTTCAATAGAGGCAACAAGATCACAGACATATCATTGCTACCACCATGTTTGCAAGCAGACCCTTGAGCACTTGAGCAAATTTAATCGCTAAAGAATGCAAATTAAGCCGACGTAAATAATTTGGTCAGTAAAAATAGTATTCACAACAGATGGAATGATCGAATGAAGCAAAAAATGATTGAGACAGTGATGCACATGGACGTCCAAGAACTGTTTATAATAAAGACGAGGACT
The DNA here is from genome assembly GCF_011630105.1 of Anneissia japonica. Classification (NCBI taxonomy): domain Eukaryota; kingdom Metazoa; phylum Echinodermata; class Crinoidea; order Comatulida; family Comatulidae; genus Anneissia; species Anneissia japonica. Next base: position 915,523 of record NW_022751466.1, read on the forward strand.
TTCAGATTGCAGTGATATTAGCAATACATGAAGATTATTGCTCAACATAGGGTTACACAGTAAAGGACAATTATGTAATAAATGAATTAATGCCTTTATACATGAAAATTATGGTAGTTACTTGTGTGGTCCTCTGGAATACCTTGTGGGATAATGAAAAACAACCGTAAGGAAGCTGGATTGTTTTTTAGGATTCTGGTGATATTTTCCATTTCTCAAAACAGAAAAGGGCTAATATAAGGGGGCATTTTTACTTACATTTCCAAAAATGAGTTAGCCTACCACCCTAAAATATGTTATTTTGGGTTTAAAAAGTCAGCAGTTATTTCATTATGTTTTGTAAATTAAACAAATTCATTTAGGGTATTTAAGCTGCTTAAATTGTTATTTAATTTTGGCGGTCATTTTAAAAAGCGCCCTCAATTGCCTCCCGAAATCTTCACATTAATAACTTTAGATAATTAATACTTTACTCCTATCATTAAATATTCAAAAGTTGGTCAAACCTACCTTTTCTGTGCTTATTTTACCCATATATATGTAGTTTATTGGATTTTGGCGGCCATTTTGAAAAAAGCGCCCTCACGCAAAAGTTCTCAGGTTACGCCTCTTTTACCTCACATATTCTGATTCCCCATAAAAAAACTGGTCTAGAAAAACCATATGAGAATTTCTACCTCTCCAAATGGCACCTATCTCAATTATAGCCTGGTCTACTACTATAGTAATGATTTTTGTTTGTATTTATAAAAATAAAAAATAATTAACAATTAAATATGTTGACATCGGGAGCATGATTCAGATAACGATAGTAATAGTAAACAGACGATTATCTAGAATTTGACATAGTTAACTTCGTAAGTTCATGAGGGTGATAATCAGAGCAGGCCTGAAAAATATTATAACAATTTTAAAAACTTAAAAAAAAAAATCTGTTCATTATATGGTGTTAATTGGCTTATTATTTATCATTTAATTACTGTAATATTGTTTACACTTATACTGCCCCACCATGCCAAAAGGAAGTAACTGACAATTTTTCAAAAACGAGTTTTTTTAGTCGCTATCAAAGAACTAATAATTTGAAACATATTGATATATTTGATTATGTTCAAATCCCACTCATTAAGTAATTAGCAACACAAAAAGGAAGTAAGAGACTAAAAATACAGTAAAAACCACCAGAAAATGAAGCAGGAAACAAAATCAACATGCTTTATATATTTCTTAATCAAAGCAATGCAAACATCATTGCTTCCTTTCTAATACCGGTATTAGAAAAAGCTTGATTGATGATGAATAATAGGTCTACGAATATAAGTGTAAACAATATTACAGTAATTAAATGATAATAAATAATAAGCCAATTAACACCATATACGGTAATGAACAGATTTTCCTTTAAAGAAAAAATAAAAATTATAAAATAAAATAAAATTAAAATTAAATTATTTTGTTATAATGTTTTTTAGGCCTGCTCTCATTATCACCCTCATGAACTTACGAAGTTAACTATGTTAAATTCTAGATAATCGTCTGTTTACTATTGAGTCATTCCATATGAATCCAACACACTTTTTTTGCCCGACCCCTTTCAAATAGCCCAATATTTTGCACGTTGGGGGTTCTAACAGTGAAATTTTTGGCTCCGCGCCAGCATCTGGCGAATTTTCACGAGATTTGGCTAAAAAACTCATCTCTGACAAACAACTGCTGATATCTCTCTTAAAACTCAACGTATTGAAGAAATTCTGGTACCGTTGGATAGAGAAGAAGATTCTCTTTCCAATGATAAAAGGGCGGAACATTTTTTTTGGCGGCCATTTTGAAAATATGTTCCGCCCTTTTTCTGGAGGTTTTCCCTCGCTCAATTTCTTATTTATACCCTAGTGATGCTAAATCAGCAGTAAAACCTTAATCCCAGAAATATGGTCACGGGGCCCCTGATTTTCACTATACTATGGTGCCAATTTTTATAGAATCCATCAGCAGATTTCCTGGAAACTCAGTGAAACTATCAATACCTAGGCACAAAATGTAGTCTAGAGCTAATATATTTCATTTGCCCACAATGAAAATTTAGGGGCATCATGTGGGCTAAGTGTCCTAACTGAGGTGTGAATTTTCCAAAAATCGAGATATATACTTTTGTGATATTTTGGGTCAAAGGTCAAGGTCACGTGACTTGACCTATATAATTCTCACTAGTCCGGACATCATCAAGTTGAGTTTTAAGAGAGATATAAGCAGTTGTCTGTCAGAGATGAGTTTTTTAGCCAAATCTCATGAAAATTTCAAATTGCTCTAAACTCATCAGAAAATGTTGGCGCGGAGCCTAAAATTTCACTGTGGAGTTATCTCAGGTAGAACCCACAACATGCAAAATATTGGGCGATTTGAAGGGGGTCGGGCAAAAAAGTGTGTTGGATTCATATGGAATGACTCTATTACTATCGTTATCTGAATCATGCTCCCGATGTCAACATATTTAATTGTTAATTATTTTTATAAATACAAACAAAAATCATTACTATAGTAGTTGTCATTTTCTATGTAATTAATCGTCCTGTTCACATCGGTACAACGGTACATATATAATTTTAGGAAAAACTCCGAATGCCTTGCAATTATGTAAAAAATTAAAATCCTATTCGGCTTTGTTCAAACGAAGAGTAATCTTTTCATATTTTCTTAATAAAGAAACTGGTAATCTTCTTGAACTGAAATCCTTGATAATTGAACCAAATGGACGTAAGTTGACAAAAAACACAACGCATTTTAAAAATAACACAAAAGATTTAATGGAAGACATGTTTCGGGTTACCTTCAACCCATCCTCAGTTAACAAAAAAACACAACAGAAATGAACCAAATACTTTTCATGTAGACTATATATATATATAGGTAATTATTATGCTGAATATTAAATAGATAGATTGATTTGTTTGACAATAAGTTTGACCAACTATAGTAAGTCTGAAATCTGGACTAAATGTAGCTAATTATTATTCTGAATATATAATTGAATACCATGATTTGTTTAACCAAAGGTTAGTAAAAATATTAAGTCTGTAATATGGACCAAGTGTAGCTAATTATTATGTAGAATATTAGGTATAATTAGGTATTAGGTATATTAGGTATATATATAATCATTGATTTGTTTGACAAAAGGTTGTGAAGCTATAGTTAAATGCAAGGTAACAAGTGCTTGCATAATAACTATTGCTTACGTGTATATTTAAATAAGCTTTAGAAATGAAACATTACCCCCACATATTCATAATCTATTTCCAAAACAACAGGCTGATATACATGACTATAATACTAGATTTGCTAAAAGTAACGTTTTATTTGAAAAATATACATCCTCTTCTAGAAAAAAAATCCATATTTTACACTAGTCCAAAATTATGGAATTCCTTAAAAACTTCCTTTAAATCCTTACCTAATCTCAACTCTTTTAAATATAATCTTAAAAAGTCTCTGGTCTCGGAGTATGGCCGGTAAGTCTCCTGGTCGGTCTGTCTGTCTGTCTGCACTTATTCTGTAATGTACTATTATTCTTAAGCTTTTGTTATGTATGTTAATATGTTCATGTGTGTGGAGAAATAAATTAAACAAACAAACAAACAAACATGTTTAATTTGCAAATTAAGATCAGGATTGTTCCATTTTATGTAAAGGGATTCTTTGATTTTCAATTTGATTTCATTGTTATCAATATTCAGTATAGAGAAACATTTCTTATCAGACAACCTTTTACATTTACTGTTTGCGTTAAGGTGTTTAAGTACGTGTGAATTTTTATCCTTTCCAAGATGTTCACCAATCCTCGTAATTAATCTACGGTCTGTATAGCCTATATAACTGGAATTACATTCAGTTATGTATTCTACATAATAATTAGCTACACTTGGTCTATATTACAGACTTACTATCGCTTTACTTTGGTTAATCAAATCATGGTATTCAATTATTATTCAGAATAATAATTAGCTACTTAGTCCAGATTTCAGACTTACTATAGCAAACAAATCAATCTATCTATTTAATATTCAGCATAATAATTACCTATATATATATAGTCTACATGAAAAGTATTTGGTTCATTTCTGTTGTGTTTTTTTGTTAACTGATGATGGGTTGAAGGTAACCCGAAACATGTCGTCCATTAAATCTTTTGTGTTATTTTTAAAATGCGTTGTATTTTTTGTCAACTTACGTCCATTTGGTTCTATTATCAAGGATTTCAGTTAAGAAGATTACCAGTTTATTAAGAAAATATGAAAAGATTACTCTTCGTTTGAACAAAGCCGAATTGGATTTTAATTTTTTACATATATAATTAAAATTTATAAAATTTACATTTTAATTATTTTTTTCGGTAAATAGACCTATAGAATATAGAACAAACTAGTAAATATATCCTCCTGTGTACAAAACATTTGATCCTACCGTAAAAATGTACATATTATTACAGTATCAAAAAATGCAATGCTTGAATTGAGGGCGTCATCAAATGAGGGCGTCATCAAATTGTATGGCGGGTCACTTCAAACGACATGTAAAAAAATCACAACTTTCTTTGTTTCTTATATTTTTTTGAGTTTTTCATTATCAAAACAACTTTTTTTATATGTGATACATAATAATATATTATAATACCGATACTAATTACCACATTTAATGCATTTATACATTTCTTTTTAAAACGAAGGTCAACGGCAGAAGCGTCGTATCATATAATTTGCCTCGTGACGTCATTTCTCGATGTAAACAATTCACGACGGTAGGTAGGCAAAATCTGCCTGTAAAAACTTGATTTTCTCCGTAAATCCCAACTTTCATGCGACGCAACATCGATATATGTTTACATAATATATAGAACCTATGGTGAGAATTTCGTTGACTACTAAGTCTATGCAACGGTTAAGGTGATATTTTACTGGACTTATTTATTATTATTATCTTTGATTATTTGATTACAAAGTCAAAGAGCAGAGCTCTACTAAAAATGTAGTACGTAAAATTACATTTTTAATAAGATTTTGCAATTATACAACTTCATTTATTTTTATAAAAATGTAGTACATAAAATAATCAAAATTCTAATTTTCAATTACACAACTTATACATCATGAACGGCAATACGAGCAAATCAACTGACAAGAATGTGGGATGAATATCTGGTATCCGGTACAAGCCGACTACATTCACTGAGAGACGCGCTTGGCGTTCCATAGAATTTACCGGCGGCTCAACTTCTTGTCGACGGCTCAACCGGGTCATATGCCAGCTGCGGAAGCTCTGCCGGCCCGGTGTGTTATTCAGCATGGACAATCTTTCCGAACGAAGAAAGTAGGTTTTCTTTCGTTAGTGTTTATAGGCAAAGTAATTATTCAAAATTCGCTAGGCCTAAGAGTACATATATACTTCATATCATACTACTATCTAGGATAGCTAGAGGGCCAGGCTTAGGCTAAGCTAGCTAGGTGGCCTAGGCTAGGGGGTGGGGGCCTAATAAGGCTAGGCTAGGCCCGGGCCTACAGGCTACACAGTGTAGCAGGGAGTTGTTATAATGACTCTGAGTGTAGGTAGACCTAGGCCTAGCTACCTCTTTGGTAGTAGTAGGCCTAAGCCTAGCTAGAGTAAAGGCCCCAGTAGGTTGATAATGCATTTAGTACTTCACCCTACTAACCTTAATATCAACTCCAGTCTTGCAATGTTATAGGGCTTTATATTTGACTGGTTCATTTCATTGAGTACAAATTTTCGTTGAATATTATTTTCATTTGACTGGTTCGTAAAATAGGTCTAGACTTCATTGCCAACGAAAGTAACGTAACCAGAATGCGTTAATCAGTGTTAAGTTATCCACGTGACTAGAAAAAATATGTCCGATTGGTCACTAGTTTAGCAACAACATATTCGTTAATATGATTTAGATTAAATGTCAGAAAATAAAAATTATAATATTTACCCACATTGTTTAAAAAATAATTGTAGGCTCAGAATTCAAAAACTGGATGAAAACATTTTTTTTACGAAAAACCCTTACTTCCACAATTACACAATGATTTTGCAGCATGTATCGCGGTATCTATGCAGCCATTTTGTTTTGTTGAGCATTTACCAGTCTTCTATTCGACTGGTCGTCTTCGTTAAGTAGGATTTTACCACTGCGCAGATGGACGTCATTTAACGAAGAAAGACCAGTCGAAAATCAGCCATTGTTAAGGTTGGGTTAGGATAAAATACCAAAGTGCATTGGCACCCCCAGTAGTACGTTCGGCACACTGTAGTACTCTTTTTTTATGAGGCAGAAATTGCTTAAAAAACAAGAACAACATAAGAACAAATTGAGGCTGAGGTAAAATATCAATTGAGGTTTTATGGAAAAACAAAACTTTAATAAAAACCCCAATAAATCGAGGTAGTCACACATAAAATCTATTTTTTCGCTCTTTAAAAAATAAGTCCATAAAACAAGGTATAAAAAACATCTCGCCTGATGTATATATACACCGTACTTGCGCGAATAAGCGCCCGGGCGCTTAGAATATTTTTTGCTCTTTCTGAGGGGCGCTTATTCGTACAGGGCGCTTATGAAAACAGAGTGGAAATTGAGGGGCGCTTATGGAAATAGATGAAAATCGAGGGGTTCTTATGGGAAATTATTAAATTCAAGAGGCACTTTTTGAATGAAAAAAGATTATATAAGGACATTACGAATGGTGGTTAGGTGGAAAAGATAATCGTCCAGAGAACATGGCTTAGCCACATGACAGGAATGCGTGAATATTTACATAACATCAAAATAAACCAATGCAATTAGTGGTGGTAGGTGGTTAGCTTCTTGGCCATCGGCCGATTGAGGTTGGCAGGATGGCAGGATCATTGTATATTTTCTTGAAAACTCAGATGAGAATGTGCTAAGGGTCGGAAAAAGAAAAAGAGGAGAAGGCTTGGCATACTGTTGACAAACATGCCTATGCAAAAAGAGTAAATTTGGAACTGTCCACGGATCAGAGCTCTCATCTGTCCAAGAAATATCCTCATTTCGATATTGACCTAAGAAGAATGTATTTCCACTCTGCAGCTCAAATCATGCCAACAACCACAGTCGCAGGATTGATTGGATTATTGACTTATATTATTGAGGGGGCGCTTATTCAAACGGGGTGCTTATTCGCACGAGTACGGTACTGTAAAAGATTCACATTGCAGTTGACAACCGGTGCATATAGATTGACATTAATTTACCATTTTCACAGAAATTTATTATTAACAGTTCAATTCAACGAATTATCCAACTGATAGGGAATTATCAAAATGATACCTACCCAAATGATACGCAATTACCCAAATAATATCCAAATAAACACCCAACACCCCAGTGATGGAATTAACCAAGTGTGTAGGCCTATAATTAACGTTTAAACCGTTCATATTTTTAACATTCAGTATTTATTTGTCAAAATTATTCGTAATGGTTTTTATAACTTGTTTAATCATTTGATAATGATAATAATAATAATAATAATAATAATAATAATAATAATAATAATAATAATAATAATAATAATAATAATAATAATACAGTACTTTTTCATATAATGATGTTTTTGTTTATTATGTGTTACTATATCATTCATTCGTTTTATCTGTTTTTAACGTCATAGAATATTTGTAGGGCCTGCTCAAATGGTAATATTGTTGGTTGAATTTTCTTGTTTTTTCTGTTTCAAACAAATATTTTAATATACAGGAAAGCAGACTTAACAACACTCCTGAAAACATTAGAGGAATTTTGGCATCAAGGTATGGTGACAGAAAATGAGAATGTCTTGATTAAGAAGTGTGCACTGAAGACAGGTCTGAATGACATTATGGTGAAGGTACTTCTTAACCTGTCCATAAATTACTTTTTTTATCCTGTCCGCCGGGTTTGTATGCATCATTACTGGTACTGGTACTGGTACGGGCATTTATAATGCACCTCTTCCTTGCGGTTATAAAGCGCAGTTCCCTTCCCTGGTCATTGGGTCCACATTCTAAGTGTTGCTGCTGGTAATCAGCGCAGGAGCAGGCAACCCCACCAGGTACCCATTTATACTCCTGGGTGGGGAGAAGCAATGCAGATAAAGTGTCTTGCTCAAGGACACAAGTGAAATGCACAGCAAGGGATTGAAACCCCAGCCTCAAGGTTTGGAAACCAAACCGTTTCTGCTGCGCCAAACCGCTTCTACATTGAATTCCTTGAAAGTCCTGCAAAAACAAATGTGCATTTTTCAGTACATTACAGTACTGGAAAATTGTAAACCTTGAATGTCCTGGAAATTTGATCGTGGTATCCTTTCACCAATATACTCTAGTGTACTCCAACATTGCTAACAACAGCAGCAAAGTAGTCTCAGTAGCCTGGTTTTCTGAAATTATTAATAATATTTTAGTTAAAAACCCAGTAAACATCCATTAATATTCCATTTTACAAGTGACTTTTGCCCTTTGCATCATCCTCAGTAATAATGTCGAAAAAGTCTAATTGCGTACGTTTTTCAAAGTGAAATGTATATTTTCTTAATAATAATATCAGGTTTGTTGTATTTATTTGTTGACAATTCAATCTTTTCCATTTCCGCTATAATAATAACTATTAATTCAGTTTCATATTGTACTTATATGCACTGATGGTGTTCCATACTATACTTTACCTGGCTTTTTCTAAATAAAATATTATTTTATTTAGTAATTGTCATTATATAAACAAGAATTAAATTCTATATCATTTTATATAGAATTGGATCCACTTCCAAAATTCTGCTCAGAAACCAGTGACGCACAATAGGATGAATAATGATAAGTCAGAAAGACTGGTGTTCTCAATTTGTAAACAAGGTACGTTCTTTAATTGTTAGTTTTATTCATTGCATTTTTAACTTTTTCCATTTAAATTTAACATTCAAACCAAGTTTCACACTTTAAATCACCTGCTGACTGCTGTAGTACTCTTCTTTTAATTACAAATAAAGATGTTTCTTGTAAGTTGGACACACGTTCACCGCAAAGGCCGACCGTTTGTACGGCCAGTGAATCAATCTTAGACCGCGCATATTACCAACGAATTCTTACTGTGATTATAGATAAAAACATTTCCAAAACTAGTGATCCTTTCATGGTGTTACATTTGGAGATATGTTGTGTAAATAATAGCGGTAGCAGTCACCTGATTTTCTTGTGCCTGTGCAATGGCAGATCTACAAATTTTACATAGAAGGGATCCCAGGGAAGCTTTAGACTACCTCGGCCCAACTATAGTTGGGACTAAGGTACAGTATGCAAAATTATGATTATGTCTCCTCTAGTTGGCTGGAAATGGCACTCTCAGACTGAAATTTGAACATAATATTTTTTTTTCTCAATTTCTTTTATAATTTTATAGGTCTTAGCAGAGAACTTTTAAGAAAGGGAGTTCAAGAACTCTTCAACTCAAAATATGGTAAATAAAAATTACAAAATACTGTTGGTGCACACTGGACAACATTATATTACACCAGTATATGATAAGGCAAGGCTTTTCTTTAAACCTTGTTCAGCGAACCCACTGCTGCGGCCAGCGAATAAAAATGATTTCATTTTATTTTTGGCCAATGAGCGCTGCCATGGAAAAATGGAAACTTCAGAAAAAAAATTAAATGTTTATATATTTTGATTACACCTGCCACTGCCTTTAAATCTCCCAAAATAAGTTGTATATTTCTTCTAAATTATGTAAATTTAAAGTATTTAACCATCCCATTACTATAGTGTTTACATTCAACAATAACACTTTGTTTCTCATCTATCTAGATGTTCTTTTCTAAATAAGAAAAAAAAAATTATTTTTTTCGCCCTCCTCTGACGATTTATTTTTTAAAAAATCGTATTAAAACAAATCAAGGTATAAAAAAAGTCTTGCCTAATCCTCTCATTGTGAGTGTGAAGTGTCAAAGTTTTTAAAGAAAACAAAAGTTATGGAAGGTTTCTGGATAGAGAAACAGTTGTGAAGTGAAATTGTTAACACACTTTTGTGAAGTTAGGGAGTTCATTAACAAAGATGTGTGAACATTAGGATTATTATAATGTTACTAAAGTAAATCAGCATAGACTTTGACTATAAATATTTGTAATATTACTGCAGAGCAATCAAGTGGGAATAAGAGGATGTCCTACAAGAAAGTTGCTGCAGGACTCATTAGCAGCAGGGGTCTCCCAGAAGGATGTGTACTGAAACAACCATCACAGTATGCTCTAAGTGAACTTTTGGCACTCCTTTCATGTAGCAAGGAATTAAAAATCTTTGGTAAGTATATAAATTTTAATTATCTATCAAACTTTACATTTATTTGCAGTAATCATTCCAGTGAGGTTAATATAGTATAATTGCTGCATTCTAAAAAAACATGGCGAAGAGTAAATTACAGTATGAAACAATATTTTATTTTATTTTATTCTGGTATAGGATTAGCAATCTGCAGCCAATGGCTGAATTTGATTACTTTACATTAAAAAACATATATATATATATATATAATAGGGGGGTTTTTGTACATTGAATATTAATGTACATTATTATTATAACTAGTTGCACTGCATGAAGGCGGGCACACACTGTCGGGTAACAAATTCATCTCCGCTCTGTGAGAGCGTTTTGATAACGCAACGTTTTCTGCTGGCAGACCAAGGGGAGCATTGTCAGAAACAATCTGTTGTGTGTGCCTAGTGACATCGTTTACTCCTGAGAATCATGTTGCCAACGACCATTGGTTCAGTGTGCAGTATGTCCCGCTGAAGGTTTTTTCTACTGAAGTCATAGCATTTCGCAGTATCAAGACTTGTCACTGTGTTCACGTTTGCATTGCAAAGAAGCTTGTATTATTAGTGTATTATGTACAGCACCATACTATTCATTGCTATAGTCATGTGAAAATTGACTTAAATTTTAATATTATTTTTGTCAGATACATCAAACAGCCATTATGCTAATGGAGAATCAAATGATGAAATTGATGAACAATGTAAGTTACATTTGTTTTATATTTTATTCTGTAGTGATTAGAAAGTATAAAATATATTTGCAGAGTATAAAGTTCATTGGATGTGTGCGTTAGGGCAGATCCATTTATATAATACTCTGTAGGTATCAGCGAGATGAACAGGAATTTTTTTTATACCAGTTTTCTACATTTGCTCTTTTAGCCTACAGAATATTTAATCCTGTTGCATGGTACATTGCTTAATAATTAATTAAAACATTTCTGATTCTTCAGGGATCAGAGATTAACATAGGCAACCAAATCTCAGGGCAACCCTAACCTGACACATACTCTACATCCTTCACTGAATAGTTACATTGCCCAAACTCATATCAAATACTAATAAAAAATATTGTTAATGCCTTTATAATATTTTCTTTATTTGTTTCAGCTCCATCTGCATTGGAAGATGTTTCAGTAAATGAAATACCAAGTGATGATGATGATGATGATGATGAACTGCATCAGCAGTGTAAGTGTTACCAAAGTTAAACGAAAAGTTTACCAATATAAAATAATTTGAGAACTGCAGTGGCGGATTGTTCGGTATTTGTGGTCCCAAATTAACAAATGCCTTTTATCTTTATTATTCTAGTTAGAGACCAAAGCTGCTAAAGACCACAAAAACCCCAGGCCTAAAAGTGGTCTTTAATTGGAGGGTGTATAGGAAAAATTTTATTCTGGAAGTGCCATTTCTGGCCATCTAGACGTGCCATAATCACAAATTTTCTTACTTCAGCCCCAACCATGGTGGGACTGAGGTGATGATCTTCCCTCTGTAAAAGTACCATCCTGGGCCCCCTCTTTTTTTGAATTCCTGAACCCACCACTGAACTGTTTTCATATACTGTAACCAGATACATAAACTCCCATGCGCACTTGTGATACAGTTATGTGTATAGTTATAGTGGTGAAGGATGTGTTTTTGTTAAGTTCTTTCTGGTTTTACTCAGCCATGGTAAAGCGAGTTGCAAATTTGAGCCATACATATTTATTTCATACAACTGATAATAACCATTTTTTTGTGTTAATTTTTATTTATTAAACCCTATTTGTTGGAAGTAAGATAAACACTAAACATCTTTTGGTAATGATATATAAGTCTACTTAACCATTTTTTTTTATATATAATAGTTTGTCTTTTATTTTTTATTTTTTTTTTTTTGTAATAGGTCTTAAAGAAAGAAATCCATGGGATAACCCAGAAGTTCTGAGACAGAAAGTTCAAGAACTACTTAATGCTAAATATGGTAAATGTGATTACAAAATATTTATAAAAAATGTGTTGTCTGTGATGAATTTAAAAGTATGGAAATATAATACTTTAATATGTTTCAATTTTAGTCACGGTAAAAGTGGCCATCCTAAATAATTGTAGGCCATCCAAAAGTCGGCCGAACGGCTCGCTGGCTAAGCCTATGATGTTAACAGACATAAAAATAATGCATGCTGAATATGTTGCAGAGCAATCAAGTGGGAATAAGAGAATATCATACAAGAAAGTTGCTGCAGGACTAATTAGCAGCAAGGGTCTCCCAAAAGGATGTGTACTGAAAAAACCAGGGAATTATGGGCTGTTGGACAAAATGGCAATCCTGTCATCTAGTAAAGAAATAGAAATCTTTGGTAAGTATATTTATATTAATCAAATTCAAAAATCGGGTGGGCTAGCTGTCGCGGACATCTGGCCTAGCCATTGGCAGTAATATTGTAACTGGGTAATTCCATGTCAAAACAACCAAAAAAAAAACATCAATCTCTCGGATTCCGTTTAAATTTTAGTATGTTGTTGGAACCCATGAGAACCGATCGGAAATGAAAAATTTCTGATCTAGGCCCCTTAATTAGTGAGATACGTGCTAATTAACTTTGAGCTGATTAGTGATACCTTGTACGTTTAACTAGCCATATCTATTAAAGTATAGCACCAATCAAAGATTGTTCATTTCTGATTGTTTCTAATGGGTCCCAACAACATACTAAAAACAAAAATCCAAGAGATTAACGTTTTTTTTTTGGTTGATTTGACAAGGAATTACCATATTTTGGTTGTGTGCTCATGTTGTTATTTTAATTTTTTAGCTATTTTTTATGTTGTTGGTTATTGTTGAAAAGAGACTTATATTTTGTACTAGAGTAGGCCTATAATTTATCTTTTCATTATTAGGTTATTTTATTTTTCAACTATTTTGTTTATATTTTATTTAATTTTTATATTTAATTATTTATTTGGTTTAAGTTAGTTTACTGCTATTTGTTAAGTGCAAAGAATTCTATTGTACACTATAGTATAAGTCCATCTATTAATATTATCATTTTAGATGGCAATTCCATAAAGTTTATTCAATTAGAATTTCAGATGTATCACTTGCCATGCAATTATTGCTAAATAATATGAAACGAGAATCTGTAATTGAAGTTTTAATTTTCATTATCAGATACACCAGACAAGAATAATGCAAATGGAAAGTCAAATGATGAAATTGATGAACAGTGTAAGTGCCATTGTTTTGTTTTAACTGTAGTATAGGAAGTATAAAAATGTGTTTTTTTACCCTCAGCTTTGATAATTTTGCATGCTTTTGATCATTTTCAAACTTGATGCAATCAGGATTGGCACCAGCTGGAAGGGTGGATCGGAGTGGAGAAAAACTCTCTACATATTATTTACAAAAAAAAAATTAAGTGCAAACAGCCTGCATAATTTTATTTTCGGTCAAGTATGTATATGGTGTAAACAATTATTACCGTAGTTCCCTGGGTATAATCCCAACCCCCCATGAACACAAAATTGGCCCGATTTTGTGGGGTGGGATATACCTGGGGATTCCCGTGTGCATGAACAGAATGAAAATGACTATCATTTTGCATTAGATCAACTGCATTAACATTCAATGGCCTATCCAAAACTATATTCCAGTGAAGAAATCAGAAGCATTAGAACAACTGCATTAACATTTAATGGCCTATCCAAAACTATATTCTGGTGAAGAAATCAGAGTTGAATATCAAAGGGAAGGGAACACCCTAATTAGTAGGCCTAAGCCCCTAGATAGAGGCACCATATCTTGGTCTTACCTCGAGCTAGACCAGACTTTGCCTAAAGTGACTTTCTTGACGTCGTAGGTTATTTTTTGCCCAGCAACAGCCAATCCAACCAATCACCCATCGCATGTGAAGACTGCCCACTTGTAATGCATGATGTAACAAGTTATTTTAGCAGCGAGAGTCTGTGTAGAACATGTGTTTATGCTGTGAATTAACGATTCGATCAGCCCACTGAGCAGGTCTCTTTAGGGATGAACCACGATGTTGTCTATTTTAGCCGCAGCTGTGGAACACATGAGTCTTCACACTGTAAATTAAAAGTCCGATCAGCCTACTGGGCATGTCTCTTTAAAGACGGGCCGCAGTGTTGCCTATTTTTAACCGCAGCTAGTGAGCTTGTTTATTTTAGCGAGAGTAGACAACAAGAATTTACAAGAATGGGCTTTGTATTCAACTTTACGGCGACGAGTTTCTGGTCTAATTAATTGAAAGATTTTTAGGTCTGCAAAATTCGGAGCCAAATCCTTATATTTTGTGAGCATTTGTTAAATTTGCTGAACTAGACCTAGGCCTACTCACCTAAATTATGCACTAGGACTTTGCCCGGGAAAATGCCTGTAGGTGGAGTTGGGCGTAAATCAGGGATGGGATTATACATGAGGAGCTATGGTAATCGTTTCTTTATTTGTTTTATACATGAATAATGCCATTTTATAACCACCAATTTTTTTCATATAATAGATCTTGAAAAACCACAAAATAGCTGGGAACCTTTAAGGAAGGAAGTTCAAGGACTTTTTAACTCAAAATATGGTAAATAAGATTAAAAAATACTTAATGGCATTACCTTACACAGTGGACATATTGTACATTATTATGCACAAATCCTGTTATTGTTAGTGTTCAATTTCAAATTTTCAAAAACAAAATATTTAACGTTTCTAGATAATGTTGAAGGTAAACACTGTAATTGTTGAAGTTACAGAGTTCATTAATAAAGATGTGTAAACATTAGTAGTTACTAATATTACTAAAATAATCAGCATTGATTTTGTTTATATTTTTCAGAGCAATCAAGTGGGAATAAGAGGATATCCTACAAGGATGTTGCTGCAGGACTCATTAGCAGCAGGGGTCTCCCAAAAGGGTGTGTACTAAAAAATCCATCATGTTATGGGCTTTTTGACAGTTTGGCAATACTCTCATGTAGTAAAAAAATAGAAATATTTGGTAAGTATAATTATTATATTTATTAATCAAACTTTACATTTAGTTGTGGTAATCAGTGTAATGAGTAGTATAAATGCTGCATTCCGTTGAACACAGCAAAGAGTAAATTATGAAACACTGTTAACATACAGTGTAAATGATGACTCCACTGCATGAAGCTGAGCACACACCATGTCGTAAGCAAAATCAACCTTCGCTTTCCATGAACACTTTAAGCTGTCGTTGACAGGCTGAGAGGATTGTCAATAATAATGATCCATTGCTCACGCCTTCTTGCCCTGTTTACTTCAGATAATCGTGTTGACCCACGACTGTTTGTGCAGTGTAATGTAATGTAATGTAAATTTGCTACAGCTCATAAACAAGGCCTCAATGTCCTGTGAGTAAAACAGAATTTAAAAGTTGAAAAAAAGATGTGAATCAAATGTGTAGTATGTTCGGCTTAAGGATTTCGCTACTCAAGTCAGTAACAGTCACAGATCATCATTTATATAGTACAGTTGAACTTGCCTAAGTCAAATCCAAAATGCCATTTAAATATTATTCGACTTAGATAAAATTTGACATGCAGATTGTTAATTAATGAAAAACACAACAATTTGGCATGTAGAGTAAGATCGACTTAGAAATTATTCGACTTGGAAAATTATTCGACTTAGGCACAGTCGACTTAGGCAAGTTTAACTGTACCAGCTACTCTCTGTCTGTAACGATATAGTTTTACGACTTTTACACCATGTTTACATTTGCATTGCAAAGAGGCAATCATGTTGGACTATCTGATTCTGAGTACATGTTTATGTACAGTACCATGGTTGCTAAATAATGTGAAATTAGAATAATGGAAGTTTCAATGATAATATTCATTTTTAATTTCAGATACACCAAACAGGTATATGGTATTAGAGAATCAAATGATGTAAATGATAAGCATTGTATGTTGCATTTGTTTTAATGTTTACTTTTATTTTTTAATTATTATCAGATACACCAAATGGGCATAATGCTAATGGAGAATCAAATGGTGAGATTAATGAACAATGCAAGTTGCATTTGTTTTATATTTTATTCTGTAGTATAAAAATTGAATGTTAATCTTGTATTATATCCTGTACAGTACTTTAAAAGAAATATCAGATGGTTACAGTATTTCTGGACATAATAATTATCTTTATTTAAATTAATACAGGTTGGTATTATGTCAACGGCCAGATAACTTATTTGAACATATTTTAATAAACAGCTGCTTTAAAAATCTACCCTTTTTTAACTGCAAGATTTTGCAATTGCAAATACACGAGTTTGCTGATTTTAGTCATTGAAATTATATTATGTGTAAGTTGACAAATGCTTGCGGTTCACCACATTTAGCATGATTTAGCACAGAAGGAAATGTGTAATATTATAATAATAATTTCCACCAATATATTCCCTCAAGAGTTTGTTGTTTAAAACCGTTTTCTACATCTGCGTTAGCCTACAAGTTTTGTTAAATCTTAGGATTGCATGAACATTCTTAATAAATGACAGAATCATCTAATCAAGGATATACTAAAGGAAATAAGTGGTAGCCATAGGCAACCAAAGCTCACAGTATATGTGACTTTTTTTAACCCTAACTTGACATACAAATTCTGCAATGAAAAGTTCCATTGCTCAAACTCATATATAATACTAATTAAATAATATTTTTAATGCCTTATTAATATTTCCTTAATTTGTTTCAGCTCCATCTGCATTGGAAACTGTTTCAAGTAATGAAATTCCAATTGATGGTGGTGATGAAGGACATAAGGAGTGTAAGTGGTAGTAACAGGCCTGGACTCACCTGTTGTCCGGTGCACAAATAAGTCATCTGATCAAAAATTTAAAAATTATTAATTTGACTAACCAAATAATAATGTTGTTTTGAGTGCCGCCAGCCCATTTAGAAATTATGGTCCAAAAGCACATTTTGGACCATAGAAGCCATAAAAACTTCCCATGAACCCTACCATGGATTTTTTTTATTCTGTGTCGAACCTAGTGGAACCCAGGAGCTTTCTATGCAAAGTAAATTACATTGCACAATCTAATTAATCACTTTTTTTTTTTATAAAAAACCAAAATATGATGATTTGTATTTCTTTTCTGTAATAGGTCTTGAAGAAAGTAATCCACAGTATAAAAAAGATGTTAGAAAGAAAGTTCAAGAACTTTTTAACTCTAAATATGGTAATGTGATTACAAAATACTAAAAAAATATGTGCTTTCTGTGATGAATTTAAAAACAAGGAAATATATTATTTTAATATTTTTCTTACTTTTTATGTGCATATTAGCTTTCAATGAAAATTTATAAAGGGAGAAATACGTCTGAATATTGTCCTGGATTCAGTCTCTAATCTGAGGATTAGCTGTGAGATTGAAGATTGTGTTAGGTGGTAATTTAAAGTTATCTTGAATTAGAAAGGTTTTGGAATGAGAAAGGTCTTAATTTGGAGGCTGCACTGTAATATATTCAAGGATTCTGTAAATCATTGCTTTCATCATTACTGGAAGTTAATTACTCATTTATCTTTCAAATGAGCAATTACAATCTTTTAATTGACATCTTGAGGGGGTTTTTTTTCTATATTTCACCACAGACAGTATAGGGCTTATCTTTAAAACACTTATATAATAGGCTACTTTATTATTTATTAATAATGAATGCTATAAAATTTATAAAGCATATTGAAGTTGAAACATATCTTGCCACTGTTGCTGGAAGAGAAATTTGAGCAGGTGCAGAAAAAAATAGATATGAGAAATAATGTATTGTTTGGGTTGTGTACAAAAATTAATTTCTTAAGATTAGATTCTGTATTTGCTAATCGGAATAAGAAAAACAAAATGCTTACAGTACCTGTTAACCGGCACACATAATTTCTTTACATGGCATTCTGATTTTATTGCAGAGCAATCAAGTGGGAATAAGAGAATATCGTACAAGAAAGTTGCTGCAGGGCTCATTAGCAGCAGGGGTTTCCCAGAAGGATGTGTACTGAAAAAACCATCGTGTTACGGGTTGTTTGATAAATTGGCAATCCTTTCATGTAGTAAAGAAATAGAAATATTTGGTAAGTATATTAATTACATTTTATTAATAAAAGTGAAAATTCTGGTTGTTTTTACAATACAATACAGCATGTTACCAGTATCAGTAATACTAATCTGCAATATTTGGAATATCAGAGGCTTCCTGAATGAAACATGCTACAGAAAAGCTTGTTCGTGCACTCATTTCAAGACTGGTGTGGCACAAAAGTGGGTGGGCCATGCAGCTGGGGTCGGGTCTAGTGTCGCGGATACCTGGTCCAGCCATTGGGGAGTTACAGTATAAACTGTCGGGGGAAAATAATTAGAATCATTATCCTCTGATGAAGTCGGAGAAATCTGCACTAAGAGTGCCATTTTTGGGTATCTAGTGACATATCTTGTAGTTTTCATGTCAGCCCTAAACATGGTGGGGCAAAGGTGTGTGTGGGAAAGTGCTGGCACCACCGCTGATTGTACAATTACAATAGTGTCCTGTACAGACAATGATCAAAAAATGTTGCAATTGTCTTCTACACATCTCATCAAACTTATCCCAAACTCACTGATCATAATGACTGCACTTGAAAGATAGATTTGCCAGTGTAGCAGCGTTAGAGCTTCATGATTGTTCTTCATTGGTACAGTCTTTTCACCCGCTTATATTTTATTTTTTTATTACTTTATTTGGTTTAATTGTGTTGTTTGTTTTGTTATGTGTGAAGAATCCTATATTTTGTACTATAGTATAAATCCATCTATTGTTATCTGTCATCAAGTTTATTGAATTAGAATTATTTGAATATTTACCATTTTAAGATTTACCAAAAAATGCAGCATGGAAAGGAACTGGCCACCCTACCACTTAACGCTGAGGCTTAGTATGATGGGTTAACAGCTCATTCCCCTACAGTGTAGGTTCAGTAATGAATACAGGACTACCTTTAACATTTTCTTAGGTATTACGTGCCATGCAATTATTTGCTAAATAATATGAAAGAATTATCTGTAATGGAAGTTTAATTTTCATTATCAGATACACCAGACGGGTATAATGCAAATGGACAGTCAAATGATAAAATTGATGAACTGTGTAAGTTTTTTTCTGTTTTATTCAGTAGTGTTAGAAAGTATAAAAATATGTATTTATACCTCTTCAATTTGGTTAATTTTCCATTGCTTGGATAATTTTCAAACTTGATGCAAACAAAGACCATATACCAGAGAAATAAATGTAATTTTACTTATTATATAATATTAAATAATTAAATTTTTATTAACAAAATTTTGCATTTTCTAAAGTTTTTACATGCCATGGAATTATTGCTAAATAATATGAAACAAGAATCTGTAATTGAAGTTTGTCATTATCAGATACACCAGACGAAAACAATGCAAATGGAAAGTTAAATGATGAAATTGACGAACAGTGTAAGTTGCATTTTTTTTTGTTTTTACTGTAGTATTTGGAATGTATAAAAATGTATTTCTCTACCCTCTACTTGGTTAATTTTCTATTGCTTGGATCATTTTCAAATTTGGTGCAAGACCATGTAACAAAGATGTGTTTTAAGAAAAGTTAATACAATTCTACATATTTTTTAATATTACATAATTAAATTTTTATGTTAAGAAAATTTGCATTTTTTAAAGTGTTTCATTACACTGCCCATTAAACTTATGCTGGTATAAATAGTCTAAAAATCTACTGGCCCTCACAGAGCTGAGTTCTATAGAGTACTGCAGTGTTATGTCATGATACTGTGTGATACTACTTCATTGCTATCATTGCAAAAAGTGTTCAACCGGGCACCATTTTCTCCACTGACAAATCATTGATCCCTATTTCTAATGGAATTATTAAGATGTTTGAATGTTGTATATTATTTTTTTTTTGTAAATTTTAATTGATGATTAAATGTGTGTTCGATAACTAATATAGTGCGAGCTTTTGTGTTTTTAATACATTTTGATGGTAAAATAAAAGATTTTAAAATGCCTATTCCAGAAGTCATTCAGGCGTAATGAACGGTAACCACAGTCCGTTGACAACAGAGAGTGCCACCTGGCTTGGTACTCTATAGTGCAATGGTTAGAGCTCTGTGCTTCATAAGCACCACTACCACTATGGTCTCCTGGTATGAGCCTTTGTAGCAATAGTAATATGTTTTTGACTATGTTGATTTCCAATATTTTCCAGCTCTATCTGCCTTCGAAGATATTTCAGAAAATGACGAAGATCAGCAATGTAAGTTGGTAGCAGTGTCAATGACCATTTCATTTGTAAAAATATTTTTTAATATTATATGCAATAACCTGCATGGTAGTACATAGTGTATTTAATATCCTAACCATTGTGTGTATTCAGTTAATTTAAAATGACAAACATATTATAACATTTGTGTGCCTCTGTTAGTTCTGTTGTAAACAGGCATTTTATTGTATAATTTTTTTCTTAATTTATAACCTTCTATAAACCGTTTCAACCTACAGTAATTTGTCCGACCTCTATTTTTTAAGTTACCGTTTATGTAATAAAAACAGTCAATTTTTTTTATAAATCTTTTTTCATTTATACATATTTTCTTACATCCAGGGGAGTGCATTGATTTTTACAGCATTGATAGTCCGGAATCAGATGATGAAATCGTAAACAATGATTTGTCAAAACCGATGAACAATCTACAATCTCCAAAAACAAATGACCATGAAGAAAAAATAGAAACTGAAAGAGAAAGGTCGTCTTTTCTATGTGAACATTGTGGAGTTAAATTTGCTTACCGCAGCCGTTTTAGAATGCATATGATGAGACACACAGACGAAAGACCCTATGAATGTGAACATTGTGGAAAGACATTCATAAAGCGTTCCAAATTGAAAAGACATTTGAGAATGATACACATGAAAGAAGCGATGCACGAATGCGAATGCTGTGGTCCGAATTTGACACAGGTCTGCGATTTTGAAGAACATTTCCAGCCACACACAGAAGCACTGTATGTATGTGAATATTGTGAATACACGTTTAAGGAACGTTGCAGGTTAAGACAACATTTGATGATGCATACAGGAGAGAAGCCATACAAATGTGAACATTGTGGAAAGGAATTTAAAGAGATCCATGGTTTGACAATTCATTTGAAGACACATTCAGGAAAAACGCCATACGAATGTCAACATTGTGGAAAGAAATTTCGGGTAAATCAAAGTTTCCAAAAACATTTGAGAATGCATGCAGGACAACCACTGTTTATATGTGAACATTGTGGAAAAAAGTTTAAACACCGTAACAGTTTTATGCGACATTTGATGATACATACAGGAGAGAAACCATTTGATTGTGGACATTGTGGACGAAGATTTAAAGACCGCGGCACTCTGAAAAACCATTCGCGGATACACACAGGAGAAAAACCATTTAAATGCACACACTGTGCAAAGAAGTTTAGAAGCAGCGGCACTTTAAAGATGCATTTGGCAATACATACGGAAGAGACACCATACGAATGTACACATTGTTACAAGAAATTTAAAAGAAAAAACGATTTGAGGTCACATTTGCGAATGCACACGGGAGAGAGGCCATATAAATGTGAACATTGTGGAAAGATGTTTAAACACAATTGCAATATGAAAAGACACATGATCTCGCATACAGGAGAAAGGCCGTATGGATGCGAGCACTGTGGATGGAAATTTAAAGACCCAACTGATCTGCGAAGGCATTTGCGAATTCACACAGGGGAGACAGCTTACGAGTGTGAATATTGCTCGAAGAAGTTCAGATACTGTAGAACTTTTAAGTCGCATGTGAGAATGCATACAGGAGAAAGACTATACCAATGTGATTATTGTGACGAGAAGTTCAAGGATAGTAGGTGCTTGAAAAGACATTTGAGGACACGTCATGCAGAGACACAATGAATGTGAACATTTTGGAAATAAATTTAAAGACACTAGGCGATTGAAAAATAATTTTTTATTGATAATTACTATACCATTTAAATCTTGAAGAAAGTTTGATGATACTCATAGTGTCCGAGATGATTATGGAAGGCTTATCAAAATTCATACTTCTTTACTGTTGAATCCTAAAATCAACATAGGCTAAAGTTCTGTCTACACTATAACATTTTCTTTGATGACAAAATGTTGTATGCCTATATATAATCATGGTCCTGTACAGTATATGGTCATGATGTGAAAGAATTGATAGTCTGGACGGGGCTTTAGAAGCTTTTTTCAAGCTCTGTCCACACTATGGAATTAATATCTATGATTTGCTGAGAGATCATACTGTACACTTGACAGTACTGTGCATATCAAGCTATTGACATATATAACTGGTATTTTGGACAGAACTTAATGCATTATAAGTTAATTAGATTTGACCATCAAGTAGATCCTTATTAAGCTTCTGTCCACACCCAAATTATATGTGATGTGCCCATATATGGGCATGATGTTTTCATATTATACCCAAATATTGCCATATCATAATTGGTCCCATAAAATTTGATAGTGTGGACAGAATTTAAGCACCTTTTAGTAAGCTACACCTCTTGCTATTATGTTGAGTGTGGTATTTTATAAACTGAATAAAGCCAATAAATAGTTGAATTGTTAATGTTATTATTCTTATCTTATTTAATGATGATGTGAATGAGAAAATTATATAGCAGTTTGCAAGAGGTTTGGCCATTGTAAGTAGCCACAATTCCCCTTATTTTTTTTTCTTATTCTGGACAGCGCCACCAATGAGGAACCTGGAAAATTTGAACCTGGAGCCTATATAAGAGCAGCATATCGTTATAAATGAATTAAAAGAGACTGATGAAAACTAAGTAATGTTTTCCAATTTTAACTCACAATTTCCTTGTAGACCAGTAACAACTAAAGTGATATTTAAACTTGGAAACGACAGAGCAATGCGTGTACTGCATTAACGCATTGAACAAGATAGGCCCCTTCCCCATCCCTCCCAGTTTTTAGGTGATTTCAGAGATCGACTTTTTGAAAGGATTTAAAAAATGACTTAAGAATATTTTATCCAGTCTTTTGCCCCTTCAACCTAAGTGATCAAATTGATGTAGGCAAAGTTATGACGTAAATAAACGACTCCTCATGCAGTAAGCCAGCTCAAATTCCGTTGGAAACACTAATATCGCTTGTAATTAAACTACAAAATGACAGGGCTAACTTACAAAATAAATTTTTTTGTAAAAATTCCTTTGCCATTGCTATATTTAAAACCTTCTATAATCCGTTTCAACCTAATATCCGACATCTATTTTTTAGTTGTTGTTTATGTAGTAAAAAGTAAATTTTTTTGAATTGCTAATGGTTAAGAGATGTTTGCAGTTAATTGGATTCGATGTCCAATGTATGACATTTGTAGGCTGCCAGCACCATGACCTCTGATGATTAGTGCCTAAAATTTTCACAAAAATGCAATATGACAAAATGATTATTATTGGGTTTTTTGGTAAATATTTCAGCCGCTCCAAGTTTCTTTCCTATTCT
The DNA here is from genome assembly GCF_011630105.1 of Anneissia japonica. Taxonomy (NCBI): domain Eukaryota; kingdom Metazoa; phylum Echinodermata; class Crinoidea; order Comatulida; family Comatulidae; genus Anneissia; species Anneissia japonica. The sequence continues at coordinate 939,459 of NW_022751466.1, forward strand.
TTCTTCCTATGCTTCTTCCATGTTATGTTAAATTTAATTTATTTTACTAAATAACATGCATAATGAATATAATATAAATATATATACGTTTTCTAACTGGACTCTACACCTAGGCCTATGTTTACATTGTGTCTATTTAACATATTTCAATCTTTGCTAAAACTAATAATGATGGAATAATTAAACTAATTAATAATGACAATAGTGATCATATTAATGAAACTAATGATGGTGATAATAAAATAATGACGATGATGAGATTTATGAAACCAAAACTACTAACGATGATAATGAAATTGATGATCACTATACATTAATGGTAATGATAAAGATGAAACCAGCTCGATTATCGCGAAAGGCGATAAAGAGTAAAAAATATTATGTCATACAGGTTAGGTTTGTCTTCTTTATGCCCATGTTTATATCTTTCATACACAAGCAAGCGTGCTTGTATGCATGCATGTATGCTTGTCTTTTAATCATGCAGTGTATTTTTGGTGAGGATAGATTTAGACTGACTAACAACACGTTTTTTCTTCAAACAAAAAAATAGGATTGAAGCCATGTCTAGAACGTATTCCATATATGTATAACAACACAAACACCACGGCACCAACACCACTGACTGCCAGCAAAGTCCACACCAGAATATTTCGTGGTTGCTCAGGGTCTATGTTAAATGGTGGTATATATGCTAGATTCGCAGAAACGATGTTCGATACCCCACCGGTATTGTTAGCCTCGTCGATTGCAATAAGAGCAAAGAAATAGGAAACATTCTCTCCGCGTTTCGGTAGTCGAACTGAAAATTCTTCTAGTTGACCAGGTTGTTTTATTGTCAACAAATTCCCATTAATGACGTCTTCAGGTGTCACTTTGGTTGAGTTAGTAAAGTTTCTCAAGATGTCTTGAAACGTTGAGGAAAACCGCAGATCATATTCATATACTGTTTAAACAAAATTGGAAAAATATTAATAGACGTGGGATGACATTTGCAGCAAACTGGTTAACAACGACCATTGTAATGACAAATACCTGTTTCATAAGATTTTTCTAATATACAGTAATAGGAGAATGTGTCAGTGGACGCGGACAAAATCAGTCCGTTTAATGCCCGCCGGGAAGGTTCTTTACTTTTTTTGTCTAACCTGTGTTATTTACAGTAGGCCTACTACTTTCGTAACCTATGTGCTTAGTCTAGAACGCGGGCCCTACGAAAATCTTTCACCTCGCAATGCCTAAAGCCCAAATCAGAATCTCTGCGCATGCGCAAAACGCTCACCTGTGCCTTTGTCAAGATCATCACCAACTGCCGTCCATTGTAAAATCACACTTTGGTTTTGATAAGACACTTTGGTAACAGTAAGGTCCACAATCCGTGATGGGCGCATACGATCTTTTGTTACTCCAATGTAGTTTGCAACTTGCACAGCGCCCCCTGACGCTGAACGTTCAAACATGTCAACTGGTTTTTGAATAATCTCCTCTTCTATCAAAGATATCGATTAATAAGTACAGCATTATGAATTGGCCGAGTTGGTTAAGCCATGTTGTATAATAGGCCTAATCGTTTCAAGCATAGTTGTATGAAAACCGTTCTGGCGGAATTCGAACCTGCAATCAGTTATTATTCAACTATTTATTTTTATTTTTTTTTGTTTATATTGTGTTTACGGCGCTTTGAAGCAAAGTTAATTTTAATATATATTATATTATATATATATTATATATATGTATATATATATATAGATAGCGGAATAGATCGATGGAAGATTAGATGGATAAATGGATAATGGATGAACGAGAATACTTTTTAACAAGCAAACAATAAAAGTCAGTCAGTCAATTAACCAATCATATGTAGCATTAAATTGGTCATTTAAAGTATCTAATAGTCTATAAACATCTAGTAAGGCACAGATCACAGGCATTAGTTTTTGTTGGTATAACTTTGTTTTATAAAAACTTATGTACGTGGTGTGCCACAAGCAGTAGTGAGTAGGCACTTTACGCAACAGGATGGGAAGACGGGTGGACGGCGGTTCTGTGCTCGTCGAAGCGTGACGACCATCAGTAAATACTTGGGTGCTTAACCCGAATTTCCGTTGTCGACGGCTCCAAATCTTCTTGCGTAAAGTGCCTATGTTGCTTCGAAATGCAAACCTTCATACAATACTTTATAAAAATATCCTTAAACATTACAAACCAATTTAATGGTTTTCGGAAAGCTACTAAGACAGAATTATTTACACGTCTTATACCGTAATTGAGGAAAAAAACTAATAATTGAGTTTATCTGTTGATTTATTGAGAAACCTAATGTCCGAAAAACAGTGTCTGTGAGATAGGATTACCCAAAGAAATTTTATTTTGGTATTTTTTTTTTCTGTATATTTTGGTTATGCTGAATCCAAAAATGCGAGGGTCCATTGTCTTCTCTGCCATTTTGAAATTTCAAAATGGCTGCCATTTTTCTTTGTTTTCAGCTCAACACAGACCTTCTATATACAATAATATCAACAGTTGTAATTTCATAACTAATGTAAATATTTTTTTTCAAAGTATTTCTTTAATCAATTTTAAAGACTATTTATTTAATTTATTTTATTTCATTTAAAACATCTTTAGGCAGGATAATATATATTCAGGCGAGATCTAACCGCTGTTTTACAATATGGTCCTGCAAAAACACAGTACAATAACAACAACAACAAAAAGTAACCAGCACAGTACAATAAAATAAACAATAGTAACAACTTTGGTGGAAAACTATCCCCCGCCGGACACCAACCCGGTACTTCTGAGTCAAGGTTTCGGGGCCAGGAATTACCGCTCAAGGTTAAGCTTAACTACAATAATATGGTAAAAACTATCCCACGCCGGACACCAACCCGGTATTTCTGAGTCAAGGTTTCGGGGCTGGGAATTACAAGGTAGGACAAATACTGTACAATTACTTAAATAGATAAAATTGGTAGAAACTATCCCCCGCCGGACACCATCCCGGTATTTCTGAGTCAAAGTTTCGGGGCTGGGATCATAATTTTTATCTTAACTACTACAAACCTAACTAAACAATACATTATCCCGGTACTTCTGGGTCAAAGTTTCGGAGCCGGAATTTCAATGTTAAAAATATAGACCAAGAAAATATAAAAGGAAATGAACTATAAGATTAATTAACATCAATCATTTCTTACCAGGATCGCTAACGATTCGTTGGTTACATCCGAACGGTCGGATATCGTTGCTGCTAGTGAATCAATAAGGCCTGTAATACTTTCGGATGCGCTTGAATAAAAATAAGCACTTCCTCCAGATACGCTGGACAAATCCGATAACGCGTTGTCTGCGTTGTCAGTGAATGCTATGGTATCAACGGTAATGCCAGAATTTATTACGTCATCTAGAACGATATTAATGTCTGGCCATTCATTGTTTTTGCCATCACTTATGACAAGTAGATACCCACCATTCGGCGACTGATCTGAAGATAGAACCTAAAAGTAAAATGAACACTTTAAGATATTGGCAGACCCATCATCCTTAAAAATTGATCCTAATAAAGAAAGCATAGAGTTGTGAGAATCACTTCCAGTATTGTGACAGTGGATTTATAATAAGAATGAAAGATCAATGAAGAAAATCGGACCAATAAAAGCAAGTTGTGAAAACATTTTGTTCAGATAATGGGCGTTTCATGGCATTTTATGCTGGAATGTCCAAAGTAACAATAGGGGGTTCTTCGGTACCATGAGCATCCCGCCCCTCGTCTGGGTATGCCACTGGAAATGTTATGTCAACATCATCTACTAAACCTTATTAATATTTTACAACTGAAGCATTGACCGTTTTCACTTGCCTCTATTCCTTTTAGAACACCTGACCCAATGCTTGTCCTACCGCTTACTGATGAAGGTAGAGCTGCAATAAGTTTATCTCGGGAGCTGTCATCAGACACAAGTGTGAGTGGAGCTAGCTCTGTGCCAAACGTGGAAAACTCGACAATGCCAACATAACTTCCAGTGTCAATGGTAGAGCTGAGGTACCGCATAGTTCCTTGACGAAGTTTCTTTAAGGGAACACCCTGCAAGAATTTGAAATTACCTAGTGCGGCTCAAGGACGCATGACATTAGCGGATTTGAGCCACCCTCTCCCCCTTTAGCTGCAGAGCAAACAACATTCTAGACCTAAATTTTCTGGCCTCAATAAATACTGTAGTGTTTTTGAAATTCATTTATTAACACAAACAAGAACATATGTTTATGTATGAGATCCGAACAAATTATATAATTTTTTGTAGCATATCTCAGACATCAACGGCGCGAAGATCCGGGGTTTGGTGGGGGGGTTCATAGGATTCGGACGAACCTTCCACCCCCTCCTGTGAAGAAATGTGAAAAAATACTACTGGGTTCTGGCATACAAAAGGATGCTAACCTACCTAGGCATAGGTTGACAGATCGGACTAACAAGACTTGACCTAACTTGCTTTCAATTAAATAAAATTAAAAACGCTGTTTTTGGTTCGAAGTCGTAAACATAATTTCTGTACGGAAGTGCGTTCTTCATGCCTATTGGTTCATCGATTCATGGAAAAAAGATTACGTATGCAAACATTAAATGTTGTTTCTGTATGTATACACACATAATAGACGTATACTGTAATAAGAATTAGAAAATTTACCTGCCCGTTTTCAAGAAGGAAAAACCTAGAATTTTGAAGAACTTAAAAGTCATTAAAAAACACCTCATTAGCCGGGAAAGCTCATTTCCCGCGATGGAATCAAAATTTTCCCGGAGGAGAATCCTCCTTTCTTTTTCGGGTTCATCGATTCGTGGAATAACAAATATGCATGCAATTACAATTTTTTTTTCTGTATGTATACACACTTAATAGACCTATTTAGTGTAATAAGAATGATGAAATTTAAGCTAACTTGCTATTCATTAAAAGACACCTCTTGAAGTCGGGAAAACTCATTTCCCGCCATCTAGAAATCAAAATTTTCCCGGGGAAGGACCACCAGAACCTCCCTCCCCCACCCTCTTTTTGGATGGGTTTTTTTGGCAAATTGTTTGACCCACCCCGCTAAATTTGAATCCAGATCTACCCCAGCATGATCAAAAGAGTGAAATGTGAGTTTGCTCATAAACAGATTTGATTTCCCAACCAAGCTCCAGTGACAAAGTTGGTTGAGGCGTGTGTGTATAGAAGACAGCAGAAGGTTCAGGGTTTTGAACGCAGGTTGGGTAAAAATGTTCACACTTGCAATATAGCATTACTATAGCATTTCTCATATACATCTATCATGAATAAGAGTTCCTTATTGGTTGTCTGGAAACAAAATTATTTCAGCTGGATCGACCTGCGCATTATTTTGACAACTGGTACGCCTTAATGGGGCAAGTAACTGACTGAGATTCAACAGAATGTTCTGTAAATGAATATATCAGATATGTTACTTTATGAAAATGGAATTGTCATTACAAACTATTGGGACCAAATACGTACTGCTGTGACTGTCTCTTATACACATCTAGATGTGTATAAGAGACAGTGCTTGTCCTACCGCTTACTGATGAAGGTAGAGCTGCAATAAGTTTATCTCGGGAGCTGTCATCAGACACAAGTGTGAGAGGAGCAAGCTCTGTGCCAAACGTGGAAAACTCGACAATGCCAACATGACTTCCAGTGTCAATGGTAGAGCTGAGGTACCGCATAGTTCATTGACGAAGTTTCTTTAAGGGAACACCCTGCAAGAATTTGAAATTACCTAGTGCGGCTCAAGGACGCATGACATTAGCGGATTTGAGCCACCCTCTCCCCCTTTAGCTGCAGAGCAAACAACATTCTAGACCTAAATTTTCAGGGCCCTTGAGCTTTGGCTGTAAACTGTTTTAGAAATCTAAAAGTACAAAATAAATGTAAGGCAGACATATATCTAACATAAATGTAGGCCTAACAGTAGAACTTTAAAGTCTTATGGTAGTTTTTAAGAATTGTATTTCTTTTTTCATTTTGTTTAAATGCATTTTACACTTTCAAAAAGAGCCTTATGTAGTCTTATTTAGGTTATCATAAAGCAATAGCGCTTGGCCTCAATAAATACTGTAGTGTTTTTGAAATTCATTTATTAACACAAACAAGAACATATGTTTATATATGAGATCCGAACAAATTATATAATTTTTTGTAGCATATCTCAGACATCAATGGCGCGAAGATCCGGGGTTTGGTGGGGGGGGTTCATAGGATTCGGACAAACCTTCCATCCCCTCCTGTGAAGAAATGTGAAAAAATACTACTGGGTTCTGGCCTACAAAAGGATGCTAACCTACCTAGGCATAGGTTGACAGATCGGACTAACAAGACTTGACCTAACTTGCTTTCAATTAAATAAAATTAAAAACGCTGTTTTTGGTTCGAAGTCGTAAACATAATTTCTGTACGGAAGTGCGTTCTTCATGCCTATTGGTTCATCGATTCATGGAAAAAAGAATACGTATGCAAACATTCAAAGATGTGTATAAGAGACAGACACAGTACAATAACAACAACAAAAAGTAACCAGCACAGTACAATAAAATAAACAATATTAACAACTTTGGTGGAAAACTATCCCCCGCCGGACACCAACCCTGTACTTCTGAGTCAAGGTTTCGGGGCCAGGAATTACCGCTCAAGGTTAAGCTTAACTACAATAATATGGTAAAAACTACCCCACGCCGGACACCAACCCGGTATTTCTGAGTCAAGGTTTCGGGGCTGGGATTACAAGGTAGGACAAATACTGTACAAGTACTTAAATATATATAAAAATGGTGGAAACTATCTCCCGCCGGACACCATCCCGGTATTTCTGAGTCAAAGTTTCGGGGCTGGGATCACAACTTTTATCTTAACTACAAATCTAACTAAACACTGGTAAAAACTATCCCCCGCCGAACACCATCCCGGTACTTCTGAGTCAAGGTGTCGGGGCCAGGAATTACTGCTCATGTATTGTTCCTGCTTCTTGTTCTGAAGACCACGGTTCAAACCCGGCTCCTCGAATAATCCTCACATTGAGAATTATTCGAGAAAAGGACCATATCCGTTTGTGGTGCTGCACTGTGCATTCCACGGGTTCCCAGGAACTACTCATATTTCCAATTTCATTATGAACAAGGACAAAGGAAGCATTGTTATTATATTTTTTATGTGATTTTTCTTATGTATTTAAATGTTTTGTCCTTTCTTAGTGCAATTTTGTATATAATATTTTTAATATTCTTGCATTTCTTAATATATTCTAGTTTTGTATTCATTCATTTCAGCCTTTGGCTGCCGTTTGTATATTCTTTTATACCTAAATAAATAAACAAACAAACAATCAAACAAACAAATAAACAAACATATAAATAAATAAATATAGAAATATTTCTTTGAATATGTGTATTCATTCTACGTTGTACATACAATGTATTTATGTGTTTTATATTTATCTTGGTGGTTAGTAATAATAGTAATACCGTACTAAAGTAAATGTAGCAAAGTTCCATCAATAAAGTAGCTTTAGGCCCCCAGCCACTTTCAGCATATTTCTTATTCCGCACGTACTGTGGTGTTAAGTTGATGTACTGCCCCTGTTTACCACATCCTTCAATAACATGTGTATACGGGCCCTTTGATGTTCCACAATCTATGCGTATATTTGCTCTGTCAAATGTTTCTGTTTTTGCTGGTTTATACTCAGCGAGATCGGTCCAAGAATTGGGTACAAGTATTGTGATTGTCTTCCAGTACACTCTATGGTTAGTAGCTTCAAAGAGAAATGAAGAGCCTTCAGTGAATATTTCCTGTAAAGAAAATGGTAGATTTATAATTTTATCGTCAACATTACATACAATATCATACTATTATATAAGCCTATTGCATCTGTAAGTTAGCATAAGCATAGTCAAACATTTTCCAATTATTATTATGCACCTTAAGACAGTTGTTAGTATCACCAAAGGACAGGAGCCAACAGAAAGACATCACAGGCGCCATCTACCACATCCCTTGCCAAGGCAAAACTACTTCCGATAAATGTAAGATTCTTACATTTGAGAATCAGAAAGAACTCTGAAAACACGTTTCATGGAACATCGTAGACCTAGTTCAACTTCATCGGAAATCTCTCAACATATCCACATTGAATCACCTGGACATCATGTGGACCTGGCACAGGTCAACATTCTTGACAAGGAACCAAAAAACACTCTGAAAGAGGTGTCAAAGAGGCAATTTATATCCGTGTAAACAAACCAATGCTAAACCGAGACGGGGGACGACACAAACTGTCAAAGATCTACGATCAGATTTTGGAGTCACGTGCTCGTAAGATCACGTGCCCAAAATCGGTGTAGCCTTCAAGTCACATTCCAGACATTGTGCTGAGGAAGACCGTGGCATACGGTCGAAAATTTTACGGTAAGGAAATTTGTTTGTGTTGTGATCAAAAGTTTAAACTTTTAGTACATTCAAATACCAACACAGATGAGCTATTTTTCGAATATTATTATTATTATTATTATTAAAGACTTTTACTTAAAACTACTATTGAGTGTTCAATATTTTGTTTGATGTATTCTTGTCATGTTAATCATATTTTTTGTTTAAATATTAGAATTCAAGATTTCAAAAACAATGGAATGAATACGGAAGATCTCAGAATACGACTCGGTGACAGAAAAGTGCGTAGTTTGATTGAGTTCTCCTTTTTGTTGACGCTATTACCAAATCCCAAAACAAAGATGTTGAACACGAGAACATTAATGTGTCTGCCTTCTAGTTAATTGTTAAATAATAATTTGCAACAAGAGTTAAGAGTTGAACAGTTGAGTCAATTTTGTGTATTATAGCTAATTAAACCAAATTATTGGGATAAGCAGTCTGTTAGATTTATACTCATTTTTTGTTTCATTGAAACATTACTCCTCAGCAGAAAAGTAAAGATAGAGAAATAGAGTGGGTAAGGGGAGAGAAAGTCACGACAAACAGTTAACATAAAATCGAGTCACACTTAAGCAATGTTTGAAATTTAGTTTAGTGGTAGAATCAATAACAGACTGTGGAAGGTTATTCCACAACCTGCCGAATTTGTCAATGAAAGAGTAAGATGGACATGAAATGAGGAAAGGCTTGCCTTGTGTGAACTCTGCGATGAAGCAGAGAGTTTTGAGTACAGAGGAAGAAATTAGACAATCACCAAACATAATGGACAAAAAAGAAATATCACGTCTGGTTTTCAAAGGCTGCAAGTAAAACAATCAACAACTGATGTCAAATGTCTTACACAATAGTTTTTGACAAGCTGCAGTGTGGTAAGATCCTGTTGAATAGAAGAAGCGACTTTAGTGTCAATGAAAGAGTAAGATGGACATGAAATGAGGAAAGGCTTGCCTTGTGTGAACTCTGCGAGGAAGCAGAGAGTTTTGAGTACAGAGGAAGAAATTAGACAATCACCAAACATAATGGACAAAAAAGAAATATCACGTCTGGTTTTCAAAGGCTGGAAGTAAAACAATCAACAACTGATGTCAAATGTCTTACACAATAGTTTTTGACAAGCTGCAGTGTGGTAAGATCCTGTTGAATAGAAGAAGCGACTTTAGCAGGATTTGATGGTGTATTGATGTTACAATATAGTGTGGCATCGTCATAAACAACAAAGAAACAAAGAAAACGCTTAGGAACAGACCAACTCCATGAATGCTCCCCTGAGGTAATCCAGAGGAAACAAGTGATATCGTGGTATCACCACCTCCAATAGGTTTAACAACGTTCATTGCCGAGATAGTCTGAATAGGGTATAAGGTGCTTCTGTAAAAGAGGCGTGTAAAGTTGAATGTATGGGGTAATAACTAAACTGATGAGAGTGTATGATGATCATTCGATGATTAGTGATCTAATAAAGTGTTGTTTATAATACGCTCCATGACTTTACTAATACTGTAATTGGAAGAAGTGATATTGGACGGTAATGATTGGGATTGTTGGAGGGCCACATTTAGGGTAGTAGGTAAAATAAAAGCAAACTTCCAACAAAAAGGAATAACACTTGCTTAAGCTATACTCCTAGATAAGGTAGAGCATATTATTGCTGTAATGTTGTAATTTTGTAATGATTAGTAAAAGATAAGATAGTATGCATATCCAAGTATCGAAATTCACGCCATCGTGTCGAGATTCAATATTTCGACATTAATTATGTCATCATCATTCTTGATGGCGTGCATTTCGATACTTGGAGTATGTATTATACTATCTTATCTCAGATTAATCAGTGGACCTTTCGGTTATTAGTAAAAGCATTATACGTCACTTTGAGTAATATAATATATAAAAGAATCGAAACAAACATATGTCATGGAGCTATGCATCTCTGGAATCCATTGTTTTGTTTTGTTTTGTTTGTTTTTTTTAGTAGATTGTATTCTTGCGGTGTTTAAAATAGCTTGTAACAAAACATCGATTTCGTTCAATGGAAACGTATATAATATATTGTTTACACATTAATTTCGTAATGATTAGTAACAGCATTGAGTTATATCCAGAAGCATATACACTATGAGTAATATAAAAGAAACGAAACAAACCCATGACATGGAGCTATATGCATCTCTGCCCTCCTCCATTATTTTTTTTTCTTGCGTTGTTTAAAATTGCTTGTATACTAACCATCGATTTCGTTCAATGGAAACATATATATAATATTTGTATTAGTGGATAAGTCTATCATACAAAAAAAAGCCAATTGCTATCACCAACTATTTTTAAAATGAAAGTGTACACTGCAGAGAAGTTTAATTTGACAGTGTGTAGAAATATTTTTTTGAATACATAGGACTAATAATTTAAGAATATTTGGATATCTTAAAAGTAGTAAAATGATATATGATACGGTAAGGTAGTGCTAAATTGTAGACATGAAAAGCGATGTGCCTGGTTAAAATCTAGCTAGCATGCTCAACCTTTGCTTTAAGTTAGTTCTCAAGCGTTATCCGCAAGTTAAATACAAGAAATTCTACGTGATATTAGAAAAACACTATTAGGGTTAGAATAATTATAAAATACAAGAATGATATTATATAATTAAATTGTTG
>NW_022751466.1:951984-1000725 GCF_011630105.1 Anneissia japonica
TTAAACACAAAGCACCACGCAATGTTGTCCCGGTTTTGGTGACACGTTTAAAAGCTAAACGTGTTTAGACATAGCTTAATGTATTTAGGATCTTGACGTATTTAGCATTAAATGTGCTTAGGTATTTGACATCATTATGTCAAGTACCTAAGAACATTTAATGCTTAATACGTCAGAAACCTAAACACATTAGGCTTGGCCTAAACACGTTTAGCTTTTAAACGTGTCACAAAAAACGGGACAACATTGCGTGGTGCTTTGTGTTTAACTCCTCCACGCTGTTTTTACCTGTCTCTTATACACATCTAGATGTGTATAAGAGACAGAGGTTATTCCACAACCTGCCGAATTTGTCAATGAAAGAGTAAGATGGACATGAAATGAGGAAAGGCTTGCCTTGTGTGAACTCTGCGAGGAAGCAGAGAGTTTTGAGTACAGAGGAAGAAATTAGACAATCACCAAATATAATGGACAAAAAAGAAATATCACGTCTGGTTTTCAAAGGCTGCAAGTAAAACAATCAACAACTGATGTCAAATGTCTTACACAATAGTTTTTGACAAGCTGCAGTGTGGTAAGATCCTGTTGAATAGAAGAAGCGACTTTAGCAGGATTTGATGGTGCATTGATGTTACAATATAGTGTGGCATCGTCATAAACAACAAAGAAACAAAGAAAACGCTTAGGAACAGACCAACTCCATGAATGCTCCCCTGAGGTAATCCAGTGGAAACAAGTGATATCGTGGTATCACCACCTCCAATAGGTTTAACAACGTTCATTGCCGAGATAGTCTGAATAGGGTATAAGGTGCTTCTGTAAAAGAGGCGTGTAAAGTTGAATGTATGGGGTAATAACTAAACTGATGAGAGTGTATGATGGTCATTCGATGATTAGTAATCTAATAAAGTGTTGTTTATAATACGCTCCATGACTTTACTACTGTAATTGGAAGAAGTGATATTGGACGGTAATGATTGGGATTGTTGGAGGGCCACATTTAGGGTAGTAGGTAAAATAAAAGCAAACTTCCAACAAAAAGGAATAACACTTGCTTAAGCTTTACTCCTAGATAAGGTAGAGCATATTATTGCTGTAATGTTGTAATTTTGTAATGATTAGTAAAAGATAAGATAGTATACATATCCAAGTATCGAAATTCACGCCATCGTGTCGAGATTCAATATTTCGACATTAATTATGTCATCATCATTCCTGATGGCGTGCATTTCGATACTTGGAGTATGTATTATACTATCTTATCTCAGATTAATCAGTGGACCTTTCGGTTATTAGTAAAAGCATTATACGTCACTTTGAGTAATATAATATATAAAAGAATCGAAACAAACACATGTCCTGGAGCTATGCATCTCTGGAATCCATTGTTTTGTTTTGTTTTGTTTGTTTTTTTAGTATATTGTATTCTTGCGGTGTTTAAAATAGCTTGTAACAAAACATCGATTTCATTCAATGGAAACGTATATAATATATTGTTTACACAGTAATTTCGTAATGATTAGTAACAGCATTGAGTTATATCCAGAAGCATATACACTATGAGTAATATAAAAGAAACGAAACAAACCCATGACATGGAGGTATGCGTCTCTGCCCTCCTCCATTATTTTTTTTTCTTGCGTTGTTTAAAATTGCTTGTATACTAACCATCGATTTCGTTCAATGGAAACATATATATAATATTTGTATTAGTGGATAAGTCTATCATATATATATATATATATATTAATAATGATAATAATAATAATAATAATAATATTTAACAAGGAAAACAATAAGGAATATCTCTATCTCTATCTATAATTTACAGACTTGTAAACCTTTACCAGTTAAACAATTTTTAAGACATGACGTGAGATTGTTAGGTCTATCATTTCAGCTGTTTCTGATTTTAAAGAAAATATTCTATCCAATTATGCACTGTTAATTTTGTGTAGATGTGGGATTTGCAGAGATAACAAAAACGATAGAAACGAAAGCGTGGAGGATTTAAACACAAAGCACCACGCAATGTTGTCCCGGTTTTGGTGACACGTTTAAAAGCTAAACGTGTTTAGACATAGCTTAATGTATTTAGGATCTTGACGTATTTAGCATTAAATGTGCTTAGGTATTTGACATCATTATGTCAAGTACCTAAGAACATTTAATGCTTAATACGTCAGAAACCTAAACACATTAGGCTTGGCCTAAACACGTTTAGCTTTTAAACGTGTCACAAAAAACGGGACAACATTGCGTGGTGCTTTGTGTTTAACTCCTCCACGCTGTTTTTACATTGTAGATGTGTCCATACGTAATAATGTTTTTTGCACTGTATTTGTTAATAAAGTATTACCGGTATATATTAATTGATGCTGAAAGACGTTTCAACATAACTTGAATACAGTATATAATTCATTCTCACCTTAATATTTCTAATCAGGGCAGCGTCTTCTTTTTCTTCTTTGCTAATTGCAATTAATAGGCCATTATATCCACCATCTTGCACACTTATACTATTTCTCTTCCACGATGCCAATGCTGATGTCAATGTCCAAAAGAAGACAGTGAATATATAAATGCGTAGACATTGAATCATTTTGCTGTTTATCGGAGCTGCTCCCAAGAACTACTGTTTCAATAGGCGTCTTAATTATCATGGTAAAATAAATATCTATTTTAATGTTGCTGGGTAAACCCAAAATCTAAACCTATCACCGCAGAGCTCACAATTGCAGTCGCAAATTCAAATCATTGTGCCATAATTGAGGAATTCATTCACGCATTAAGCACTCACAACAAGTATATTCTTTTATATTTGTAAACTACTATTTACTATAGTAGATTGCTAATATAATATATATTATATAATAACACAATTATATAAATTATTGCCCACTTAATACAGTACACATTATATTCAAATTGTGCAGCCTTGGATAACAAACTTTCTTGAAAATGGTACGGTATCTCATCAAACTCTTGCACGACTTCGTTTAAATCTATCAGATCGGCTTTGAGTTGGCCCGATTTATGTTTGGGTTTTAATAGGAACTGTTTCATCTTACTTTCATTAACTACATGCGACTGAATCCATATATACAAAAGCCAAGATAATGGCCTTAGACTGCAATAGTTTTGACATATGTGTTCAGGTGTGCAAGGATTTAGTCCATCCCTAAAATATCCTTTTGTTGGGTACTAGGCCTATAACAGAATGTTGAATGCAGTAGGCCTACTAAGTATCAATCTAAGGACCATACTACTCTTAAGGAGCTGTTTTGGGTGGAGTCGGGGTTAAGAGGCGATTAAGAAAGTAGGCCTAGCATCTAGAAGAATGAGGTATTATGGTAACCACCATTGTATGGACATCAGTTATGAAGACGTCACACCAATATACGGCGATGAATCAGGGTGGAAATCAAGGTTTTTGTTTCTCCACCAAATTTTTTTATATTTATTATTCATCATGAAATGGTGAAATATAATTTTATATCTGAATCTTGTAACACCGTATATACGTTACTAAAAAAAAGAAGAAAATACAACACCAGTGTGCTAATTGAGGTTTATTTTATTTTAGAACTAGATAGATTTTATAATTGTATTATCCATAAAATTCAATAACGATGTAATCATTTTACATGTTATTTATATTCTAAAGTAAGAAGTTCACTACCAACGATGCTCAACCAATACATTATCTAATTGCTTTCAACGCGTTTATAATCACTTCGTCACCCGATTATACCTAAATGATCTGATAAGTATCAGTTTCGGTGACAAATACAGTCATGATAGTGTCAACAAACCTGATTAGATTAGGGGATTGGTAAAGACGTCAAATCATTATTTGCTTTATTTTACTGTACGATTTTAAAGTGTAAATGAGCTACATTGATTGATGTTTTTGCTTACTCTATAAACTTTACAATTACTGATCAAACATAGTACAAAGTGAACAAATCATTTACATCCTTTACATTCCTTTTGTCAACATTCTATAAATTTGGAATGTAAGTTATTATTTAGAAATCGTTATCGACTAAACATACAGTAGTTATACCACGTTTGGAACAAGTGAGTGATCGGTCTGACTTACCAAGTTCATTTACAGTTTAGAGAATGGTAACAATGAGCAATCAGTGGCGTCACGCACGGGGCCCCGACATTGTAGTTTAAGACAGATATAGGCCTAATAATATATTATAAACTATACTACCATGGTTTCATTCAATGGGGCCTCGACAGTTGTAAACATTGAAAATACACTGGCATAGCATCATCATACAGAAACCGCATTACCTCAGGGCTCATGTAAACGATCGCTACAGTTTTTAGGGCCATTGTAGGCCTATTTACAACGCAGTTAACAGTTCATAAATGCCCTAAGCTCTGAGCGCGAGGGGGCCTCAGACACATACCCGGGCCCTACGTGGCCCCCTCGGCTCCCAGCTCTGTTGTTCGCTCCCGCCAGCAAAATTAACGCTCGCTTCACTCGCCTATTATGGGTCCCCAATAACAGTAACCGCCGGGCCTCACAAACTCAATTGACGCATATGCGAACAATGTTTGTTAAAATTGGATCAATTAGAATATTTTGTTTCCTTATTCTCCATGCTATATGTATGCCTAACTGAAACTCTAACCCGCTTTGCAGATACGGGATATGATGTATACACATGATAGTTTGATTTAATAGCCTATAGGCTTCAGGCATTTTGTCCAGTAATAACGGCTCGTTCGGCCTCTATTTTGTATATCATCCACAGAACTATAATTGCATAATATTTTAGCTAAAGTTGTACTATATGTACTTGATATCAGGTCTAATAATAATAATATTTACAATAATGTGTATTTAAGCACAATAATACCTTTTAGTTATACATTAGAATTAGAATACCCACATACTAAATTTATTATATATATTTTTATCGACACCCATCGATTTAATAACTTCTGTGTTAAAATACATGTACAACTTTTTTTTCCATTGTATTGGAAATAATTTTTTTTCGTAAAATGAACTGCTTTATATTTTATAACAGACGGTACAACTTTATACTTCAACAATACAATTTAATATTTGAATCGGTGATCCAGTTTCAGCCAACATTTGAATGACTACTCCCTGGTTTTGTTCTAGACATTTTATGGTACAGAAAACACCAACAAAACATTTTCTTGAATTTATAGGGTCATGTGTTAGAATGGCCCGAATGATAGTTCAGCTGCACATGAAGGAGGTATACTTTTGTTGAAAAGTCATTAGAACACTATCTTCTCAAGATGTAATACACAACGAATACTTGATTACACAATTTGGTTTTAATAAGCCAAAGCTGCTAGCGAGATAGCTTGGAACAAAAAATAATAATATGCTTACTGCTACACAAAATAATTGCAATACCTTTAGACAGTGATATATAATACCTCCGTAATTTAACTAGGGTAGAATAGTTAGCTGAGTAGGCCTTATAATTATTGATTATAGTTTTTCTATGTTTTTAAAAGTTAACTTAACTCGTCTATCGCATTATCAATCATGTTATATTATCATCTTTCAACTATATAATAATACTTGAATAGTGTGTTGGACATTCGTTTGTTAAAACAGAATTCAACCATAATAAACTTAAATAAGTTTTCCAAAACTGATTATCAAGATCTTAAGGTATCATGTTTTATTGAATTAGGCGTAAGCAGGATTAACATGGACTTGATCTCCATCAGACCCAGTTGTTGATCGCCTTGTGTGTTTTATATATAGGCCGATTAACACAAACATCAAGACGCCTGCAACACCGATTGCCACCAAAATCCATACGAATGTACTTATTCCATTGCTTTCTGTTTCTTGTTCAAGTGGAGGGATATATTCCAAATTTGCAGAAACAACGTTGGACAACCCACCGGTATTGTTAGCCTCATCAATTGCCATAATAGCAAAGTAATACGTAACTTCATCTCCGCGGTTTGGTAGTCGGATAGAAAATTCCTCTGTTTGTCCAGGTTTTTTGATTGCCAACAAATTTCCATTGATGACGTCATCGGATGTAACTTTAGTGGCATCTGAAAAGTTTGTTGTTATCTCTTGGAATGTTTCAGCGAATCGAAGGTCGTATTCAGAGACTATTATAACAGTAATAATAAAAGTGTAATTACAAAATATTGTTCAATCCAAATATTTTAAAACAGTAAGTACTTGCATGCGGTCTATAATTTGTGTCTTTGTTTGATCTTGCTAAATGCATGTCTTCTACATTAGCGTTTTTATTTATGTATGCTATTTTTGCACTAAATAAACGTAATTAAATTAGTCAACCAATAATTTAACGTATGTAATGTGTATATAGGCATACCTGTTCCTTTATCGAAGTCATCACCAACTGCTGTCCATTGTAGTGTCGCACTTTGGTCTTGATACGACACTTCAGTCACTGTGAGATCCATAATCCTTGATGGTTGCAAAAAGTCTGTTGTTTGTTCAACGTAATCGGACACTTGGATTGCGCCACCCGATGCTGAACGCTCAAATATATTAACAGGTTTCATGATCAACTCTATTGAAGGAAAATAATAAATTCAGGTCTCTCTCTCTCATTAAAGACTTATCCAATTAAACTTCACCTCCAATTAAAGACCACTTTCTGTGGTTCCAAATGAACATTTCTTTATATTATTCTAATTAAAGACCAAAGCTGCTAAATACAAACCCCGTTCAAGAAATGGTCTTTGATTTGGAGGGAGACCTGTACATAATTTATTATTGGATTTATCAAATTAGATAAAAAAACATCGAGTAATGGTGATGGGGGTAAGACCCTTAAAAATCCATTATAAATTGTTATCACAAAAGCAAACATTAAGCAAAGCTCTAAGCACACAGATATTCATTATTTTCTAAAAATTAATTTCTCTTTGTCTTTTTCAAATGTTTATGTTTTAATTCGAAAGCTGTGCAACCAAAATGTCTTTGTATGTATTTATATGAAGACTAATAAAATGTCTTGTATCTAGTAAAAAATACAGTGTTATATACTATTTACCTACCCTCTTGAATAATAGGAAAAGATCTAGCATTTGCCACATTCCCAACTGATTCGGTCTGCTTGTTGCCCCGGACTTTAACTTCAATACTGTAGCGTCCATTGTCAGTAAAGTTGAAGAAATAAGCCGAGTAAACTCCGTCATATTTTGATAAGTCTGCATTTGTTCCACTATCATATAGTTGAATGATGTCATGGGGTGCATTTGGTCTCTCTAAAACTGCAATAACATCAGCATTAGCGACAACTTCATTTCCCTTGCTTAAAAACGCAAATATAGTTATATAAGGAGTGGTTTGATAGTTAATGAATGGGTCACTGACAAAAGACGTGAGAATGACTGGTGCTTCGTCAGCCGAGGCTTGCTTAGATTCAACAGTTACTGTAACGATATGTGATGGAGACGACAGCAACTGATTAGAGATTTCAAAGTTCCAACGACCGGCCTGAAAAATATTAATGACAGCGATAAAATATGTTTAATTGCATCCTCAGAATAATTCAATATTTCAAATGCCATTTTCAAAAATGTTTGTTTCACTGTTAATGTTTTTTTATTTCTTTATTTATAACTTTTATATTTTAAGCATTTATCTTTATGTAAAAGGGCCCCGCTTGACAGTGGTTTATTTTAACGTTGGGGTGTTTATGTCCGATGTTTTGTGCTCAGGGGCGAAGCCAATCCCGTTTTGCCACTACATTAGGGAGGGGAATACGTGTACGCATACGTTTAGCTATCCGTAACTGTTTGTAGCCATGCTGTGCTTTTCGTAATGACAGCGAAATATAGGCGTCGGGAATTAGGCCCTAAACCAAGGCTATTCCGTTTTCTTCTATCGGCTTCTCAAAATCAGATTTTGGCATTGCCTCAAGTTTTTGTATGATTTTGGAAATTGGAAGTGGTTTCCGAATAATACTCCTTCCCTTGTTGCCCAAAAAGTTGGTTATTTTGTGACCCAAAAATGCGTGGCTACTTGACCCTAGTTAGGCCTACATTACAATTCCGACACCACCAAGCACCAACGCTTTTTAATACCCCAAAATGATACGCATCCTATCGTAAATTGCTGTCTTCAAAAGTGACAAAAAGTGACAAAAATAGCATATATGTACATATTAAAGATACAATTATGTTTTAAACTTACTGTAAAACGTGAAAAAAAATCGAAAATCGTATAAGAAATGAAAAACTGTCCTACGCCTTTATCACGTAGGCTACGTGTAGTGAGCGAGATATACGTGTCGTCCACATAGTTAGCGGATAGCAACCGGCGTATGACATCATAATGATGACGGATACGTCACACTAACTGTATGATTTCGCATTCAAAATTTCCCTATTAGGCTATTTAAACATTTCAGTACATATAAAATACGATGTTTTTAAATAAGGTAATGTGAAAGACACACTCCTACTCTTGTAAAATGTTAATGTTTTTGAGACACATAACTGAAATGAAAGGTGATTAAATTATTACTTTAAAGAAATTTAACGAAATTGCTATAATATTATTAAACTTCTTTAAAGATCATATATATCGACCTTAACCCTTACATTGCCAGCTATTTTTTTAATCAGTCAACCATAGAGCAAGCTGAAAACAATGCCTGTAATACCTCTGTGCTACCTAATTATTTAACAAGGTCAACGTAATGCTTATTTTGTGATAGTGTATATTATTTGCTCAATAATTCATTAACTATTGAGATTATGAAAATATAAATCTAAAAACATTGCTCAGCATAGTTTGTTTTATACATATACTTTTATTTCTGCATTTTATTTATTATTTAGTGAATAAAAATAGAAATATTTTGTCAATGATCACAAATATTAGAGGCCTCTTTATTTGCAGAGAATGTTTTCAGTCACAGTAAATTGCTTGCTGAAAATAATAAAAATAACATTATCATCACAGTCTAGGCCTAGGCTAGGCCTATTTCTTCGTAGGGTAGGCCTAGCAGGCCTACAACATCGTAGAGTCTATGTTAGTTTTCTTATTATCCACCACAGCTGTAACAACTACAAAAGAATACAACTTCTCAGCATTTCAAAACATCATATTTTCAACTTGCAAAAACTCAAACTTCTATCAAAACAGCCCCTGAGAAGTTTCACATTTGCTTTCGTATACACAGCAAACACAAAACGTTCTTATAACGTTCGCGAACGTTGTGGCTAAATATGTCACAAAATAACGTTCGCACAAGATTTTAAAAACGTTTAAACGTTGTGACGTTATAAGTTATAAGTACGTACATATAGTTCTACAAAACAACGTTTTTATCACCCAAACTGTAACGTTATTATAACGTTCTTAGAACGTAATATTGTTAGCAACCCAACAAACACAAAACGTTCTTATAACGTTCGCGAACGTTGTGGTTTAGTATGTCACAAAATACCGTTAACACAACGTTGTAAAAACGTTCAAATGTTGTGACGTTGTGAAATTAGGTTATAAGTACGTACATATGGTTCTACAAAATAACGTTTTTATTACCAAACTGTAAACGTTTTTATAACGTTCTTATAGCGTAATATCGTTATTATCGCTGCCGGTCTATAGTCGGTTTTTAGAAGACCTTTCGCTGTAAGATAAGATGGATAATATGTACAGATATATATTACAGATAGACGGTCCAGACTACTTTAGTTCCTTAGGGTTCTGGCTGAGGTATATTTGTATATCTATGGCATTTTTAAGTGGCCAAAAATGACTCTCTCAGACTTGTAAACTGAATGCATTTTCTTAATAATAATACAGGAATTTAATGCAGCGCCTTTTGCCAAGGGATACAGGGTTAAATTAATAATTAATCAAAATATAATAACACCAGGCATGACAACTGAGAAACCGACAAAAACCAAGATAACAAAAAGCATATTGTCCCTCGCTGAGAAGACTATTGCAAAGAAGAATTGTACTGTTTTATGTTACTTGATTTGGAATAAATTACCTTTGAATTGAACTGAATTGAAGCAATAGAAAAGGGTACTGTTTTGGCAAATAATTGAACAAAGTGAGATGGCAAATCTGCGAAAAAGGATTCTCTGTCTAATCGGCAACCAAAGAATTTTCCGGAGTAGTGGACTAGCAATATGAAATTTATGGAGGCCAGAGATGAAACATGCACAACTATTCTGAAACTTCTGGAGTCTATAAAGATCTCCTTGAGAAATGTTTATTGAAAGAGCGTTACAGTAGTCAGACCTGGAAAGAAAAAAAGTTATGACAGGTGTCAAAATCGATGTACACTGGCACAAGTACAACACAAAGCTGCCTATTAATAATTTGGGATAACTGGGTGACATGCTTAGTCATTTAATTCATTTAGGGATCAAAAGGAATGCCAATATTCCTAATTCATGATGTGGGTTTAACACACTGAATACCAAGATTCAAGGTATAATGTTAAGGTTCTTATAATGATGGGCTGATGACGCAATGAAGAATTCCGTCGTCTTATAGGTAAGCTTAAACTTCTTCTTAGTCATCCATGATCGCAGATCGTTGATGCATTCAGAGAGCCTATAAGGAGAAAATTGCATCGCCATGAACATTAAGGTTAAAACGTATAGCTGACTGTCATCGGCACAGATATGGTGCTGAAAGCCCAGTATGAAAAGAAATATAATGACAAGAAATATAATATTTGGCAATCAATTGCTCGCAAAATATCATTCTGAACACAAGGCAAATCAGTCTCGGTACTGTGACCTCTGGGGCGGATGCAGGGGTGCGGTCGCACCCTTTAAATTCTATTAAGAAAATTAATTGTTGCATTATATTGTTGATATGAATTATTGGTAAGATTTTTAAGGTATGAGAGTGCAATTTCCTGGCACACAGAGATCGATATTCTCAAAATTTTCGCCCCCGGCCCCCCACATATTTTAAGGGGAAAGGGTTGGTCCACCTCACTTTTCGGGAATCAAGAAGATATGCCTGAAAATTATTGCAATAAACTGCATAAATGACTCAGGTTTTAACGAAAGAGCGCGGTAGGTCTACAGCCAGAGTACATCTTATTTCATAGCACGACACCGGTATACTCTGCCCACAAACATCCGCATTACCTATCATACACGTGCCGTTATTATAATTTGAAAAGTATGAGATAGAAGATAAAATTGGTTTTCGGCACATGAAGTAGGTAAAGTAAATACATCAAACACAATTAAGTTTTATTTTCTATGATACATCACAGCGATTAATTAGATCGATAATAATGAATTTTACATATAAGAGTGTCATATCCGGCAATCTAGAAGTACAAGTTCCTTGTAACTTGGTTAAGGTTTCACAACAATTTCATTCATATCAATTGATTACGGTAGTTTTTGAAATATCTTGTCTAGGACGTTTTGCTCCCTTTAAATGGTCCGCACATCTACGTCCTACTCCGGACCGTCCCCTAAAATGTAATCATTTCTTTATTGGGTTAGGCCCTACTCCCTTTAAATTATGTCTGTGCAGTCGTTTCTGAGATATTTTGAACACATAAAAACACATGCAAACACCAAAACATGACAGACACACACATATACACACACAAACTTACACGACTGAAAGCATATATCTCCTGTCGGAGATAATAATTATATTTTGGTCAAAAGTAAAACTAGTTTTATTACAAACAGCTTTTCAGAGGGCGCTTAAGTTGGGAAGGTAAGTCAGTGTTAACATTAGGAATAGCTGGATCATTAATACCAGGATAAATAAAAGGCAGATTTTCAGACTTATGCCCATGACGTACACCCGTAGGCCTGCGAAACTTAGGTTAGGTAATATGAAGTGTTCTAGCAAGAGACCATACCTCATTAGGAAACCTAACTTTAAAATTATCAGCTAAAAACGAGAAAGCCCCATGAAAACGTCAGAAGTCACCAAACAGGTTAGGCTGTGAAACACTGAAACAATGAACCAAAAATGAGCTGCATAGATGACTAGTTGAGTGGACAGAAACAATCAATAGTGCAACCAGTTAAGACATGGGCCTAGCTGAAACAAATGATAAAATACAAGTAGAATTCACAAACACATTAAAATTTACACAACTAATCAGAAACACAATCAAACAAAACAAGAACAAAATCACCAGTTATAATAATCAGAAAACGAAAAAAATCGAGGGCCCGTGCTAGCTAGCGGGTGTGGTTGTCGAAGAATGGGCGTAATGTCCTTTGACATTATCGGTAGGAAGGGAATCCAAATAGTAGGCCTAGAGTATTTAAGTAATTATTCCTATATAAACTTTCTTATATTTGCGAAGACAAAGATGAACATGTCTGGAGATGTTATGGCATGTGCTTTATAATAAAAGTGCTTGAATATTATTGTATTCAAGTTATATACATATTCAATATTGTATATAACATGAATACAATAATATTCAAGCACTTTTATTATAAAGCGCTTGAATATTATTGTAGACCTATTCAAGTTATATACATTATCCAACATTTAAATTGTAGGAATAGAACAAAAATAAAGAAGAAAAGAAAGGGTATGAATAAAAGAAAAATTAACATTAAAATAACAGAAAAAACACGAAAGATTGAAAAGAAATGACAATGAAAACGAAAGACAAGACGAAATGAATAAGAAAACGAAGGACTGAAAAGGAATAAGTAAAAAAAAGAAAGAACTAAAGAAAATAAAGGAAAGAAAGGAATAGAAAACAATAGAAGGAAAATGGAAATTATACGAAAGGCTAAAAAGGGAAGAACAAAAAGCAAAAAAGGACAAGGTATAGTAATGAAAGGAAAGAAACAAGTATGTAAGAGAATAGATAGAGTAAATTGGGGGAATGTAAAAAGGTAAGGATAATAAATAATCAAATTTAAAGATTTCGTCAGTAAATGCTTTATAATTGCAATTATAACATTAATATATAAACCTTTTGATTTGGTAACTTGTTAAATCTTATCTCACTTTTTTTGTTTTTTACAATAGCAATTTTTAAATACTAAATACTATTTTTCTTTTCGTCAAGAGTTACTGCGCCTCTGAATAGCACACTAGATAGATGGCGCATTCAAGTGCTGTTTTATTATTATTTATTATTAAAAACTTCTATAAAGATGTTATGAAGGGAAAATGTCTCAGGAAAGAGGATGTCATCTGTCTTATTGGAGATCTCAATGCAAACGTAGTAAAGGGAGGAACTCTAACATTGTAGGACGACAGCGGGGTACATCGTCTAGTTCAATTTTGGCAACAAAATAATCTTTTTATAGCAAATACATGGTTTCAGCTTCTACCATGAGGGTTACCATATATACTTAGAAATCCCATGAAAACTGGAAACGAAACCAGATAGATTATATTAATTCAGTAAGAGATTTAGGAACAGCATACGCAGTACTAAGACATGGTCAGGCGCAGATATCAACTCTGATCATAATCCTGTAGTTGCAAAAGTAATGCACAGAAGAAACACCACATGTTGCAAAAAGGCAGAAAAGCATGGTTCAACAAACAGTATGAAGATATTGAAGAACTAAAAAGAGAACAGAGAACATAAAGCTTGAGAAATGCACTATGATAAAGAAGATAACAGAAAAAGATGTACTAAAAAAACAGTATAGTGGTTGTATTAGAGAGAAAAATGGTACCATTACATTTGAGCAGGATGAAATAAAAGAAAGATGAATGGAATAATATGTGAAGAAGCTCAATGATGATCTTAGGAAACCCATGCAAGAAAGTAAGGGTTAAGTGGAGAAAGAATTTTGAAAGAGGAAGTAAAGAAGGTGATATAGATTCAATGAAAATTGGCAAAGCGACAGAATCATTAAAAGCGATGATAAATTCGAGATTCTAACCAGCATTTTATATATGAAGATGGTCACTAGTCAGAGGATATTAAACAATCTATTCTCATTCCAATTTCCAAAACAAAATAAGGCAGATAATTGTTCAGACTTAGGAACAATAAATCTGCTGAGAATTGTAACAAAATCTTTACTGAAAGTTATACATAAACGAATTAGCAAAAAAGTGGAGCAGGAAATTACCATAATTCAACGTGTGTGGGATTAGACCAGGAGGTGGTACTAGAGTGGGAATCTTTAACCTCAGAGTAATATATGAAAGAGCAATGAATGTGGAACAATATAATTACTTTAATCAGTTTCATCAATTATAGCATATTAGGATGATCTAATTTTTACAAGATATTGGATATACTAATAAGGACCTTCGGCTGATTACCAAACTTTACTGGGTACAAAGTACCTGCATAAGAACTATAGGTGACTGTAATAATAATAATAATAATAATAATAATAATAATAATAATAATAATAATAATAATAATAATAATAATAACAATAATAATACAGTAATAATAATATATTTAATCACGGAAGATGGGAGAAATGAAAAGAAAATAAAAGAAGGTTGATGATTAGTAGAGTTAATTACGAAAAAGATGGCTGCAACTCGTGAATCAAGAAATAGCATACACACATACAACAATAATTTCAATATGCTATATTTGGTCCACCCTCCTATATGCATATGAGACTTGGACTATTACCCCTGCAATTGCTGACAGAATAGAAGCAATAGAGGTGTGGTTGCTCAGGCGCATGTTGAAAGTATTATGAAAAGAAAAGAAACGAAGCAATGAGGTTCTTAGAATAGAGTTCGAGCTCTATGGTCGTTAAACTACCGACAGGTAACAGTAATCTCTAATGCTTATGAGCTAGATTGGTAGACCTATATGAATTCGTGAGAAGAAATATAGTTATATATATTTTTTTAATACGTGAGCAATTTTTACAGTAACGTTATAAGCATTTTGCCTTAAATGTATAAGTGCCATTTTAATAATAAAACAAAAACAAAAACAAAAAAAACAATTTTTAGCATTTCGCTTTTTGTTTGCATTATAATGGAGTGTAGTTGAATAACTTGGTGGATATAATGTCTGCTTTCTAATCCCATTGCAATAAGATAAATTCCTGTCTAGGTAACAGGATTTTTTTTTCTCACGACCAAAACAACTCCACCCCCTAAGCCTCATAATGCGACTTAGTCTGTGTAGGCCATCCTGTGTGTATGTGTGTGTCAGTGACGGAATTGCCACTTTAAGGAGGATATCCCTTAGCCGTAGTGTCTAAAGCTGAATAAAAAGAATAATAATGAAGCTCTTTTTTATTGAGATTATGGTGGCTAAACAATTGATCATGATGAATAGTTTAAATAGTTATATTAATCAATAACATGGTTACTTACCAAAGCGCGCTCTTTTATGCGGATTGTGATAATTTCATCATTACTGTTTAAAGAATACTCTTCACTAGTGTTATCAAATCGTTGTCCATCTGAGTTCTCTAGAACGACCGCTATAGAATAATCAAGCCACGCAAAGAGAAAAACTGTATCAACCCCAACACTTGTATCAATAATAACGTAACTTGTAACAGTGCCCGTAGTGTTGTCGATGGCCAATGCTTCGCTATATAGCTGAGAAAAAAAATGGTATACAGCATTAATATTTCTATAGGAATGGCTTAACGGATGGTATTCTCTCGCCTCTATTTGAGATCCTTGGAGATTTTATGATAATCTTCATCCCAATCAGATAGGGATGTGCTAGTTTCAATAACACGCCATCTTTTAGATGAGATGTTTATTGCATGACCAACATGTACGTTATTGAACGCAATTAGTCCAGTCAATCTACCAAATGACCCGGAAGTAATTGCAATTTTTATTTCAACTGGATTTTACTTCATGTGTACCCTACAACAACATATTGAAAATCTAGGAAAACATTTTTAGTGGAAGCCACCTAAATTTCGACATTTAAATATTTAATATCTGGGTTAAAGTTCATGACAATATGGTTGTTATATCTTGTCAACTAATCTTCAACTAGTCTTGAGAGTTGCTTTTGGTATCAAATTGCTTAGAATGTGTATGTTCCTATTCGGTCTAATGGGAAATGTGGTCCGGAAATGCTCTTATTGACCATTCACTCATATTGAAAGAAAGTTTCAAGGTCATTACAATATAGTTTTATATCTTGTCAACTACTGGTCTCAGAGTGTTGGTTTTGGTGTAAAATTGCTTAAATAGTATGTTCCTATTTGGTCTAATGAGAAATGTGGTCTAAAATGACCGGAATGTCCTTTAACCAATATCTAAAGACATTTTCTTACAGTATCTCTATAACTATGGATTGTAGAGACTTGAGACTAATCTCAAACTATACACAGGCATGCCTGTATCTTACATGTCTCTGATGTTAATAAAGGTCTGAACTTTGACCTAATTTGTTTATACTACAATTTGCATAATTAAATTTTACAATCCAAGAAACAATATTATGTGGTTTACAGAAGGCTTTTAATTAGAAAACAAAATTAATATGGCATACTACTGGCTAGAACTTGTTATTAGACCGTACAGTTTAAGTGGTCAACTGGTCAAAAATCAATACCCAATTATGGAATCAAACTATTATACTGTAGTGTAGTCAAACTACTGGAATATTCTATCATAGCAAATAGTAGCATTTGTAATGTTAGGTCTATATTCAATTCAAAAGACATTTATTTTCGTGCATAAATAAAACAACAACAATGAAAGAGAGAGCAAAAAGTACAATGCGAATAAATATATTTAAAAAAATTTAAAGATAAAAATATGGGCCAAGTACATATTTTTTTTAATTAAAATGTATGGACGAAGGCATATTCCCTAAAAGATTGATACATTGTGCCGGGTATGCCTGTAACAAAGAAAAGATACAGAACATATATGATTGAGCAAAAGAAAATCGATAAGTTAAAAAAATAAAACAAATGAATATTATAGTAAAAATTATTCAATAAGAATAGTGTTATTTATCAACAAAGTCCTTTTTGGTAGGGTACCAGATTGTGGAAACTATGGGTAGGGCCACTTCGGGGCCCTGCGGACCACCGCATGAGCTGTCTCTTATACACATCTTACATATAAAAAAAAACAATTAGACAATAAAAAAAACAGGACAACAATATTTCAAATTACAGAACATAGAACAATGACCGAGTGTAACTTTTTGCTACTAGTACAGTGACAAAAGTTGAGATTTTATTTTCTTGGAGAATGAGTTAAGAGAGGCAGCATCTAATATTGTAGTAGCTAAATTATTGTACATTAAAGGTCCAGAGTACCTAATACTATGTTGGGAATAATTTGTGTTGTGGATGGGAATATGAATATTAGTTCTGGTTCGAGTGGGGTATTTGTGAATGGAGTGATTAGGAACAAACATGGCATTTAAATGATTTGGAAGAATTGAGTGAGTGGCAGAGAATACAAACAAACCTTGTTGAAATAAATTAATATCTGTGAGTTTTAGGAGATTTAGCTTGGAAAATAAATGGGAGGAATGCGACCGTGGAGAAATGCCAGATATAATCCTTACAGCTTTCTTTTGTAGAATGTTGAGTTTATTTGTGTTGGTTGGATACGTGTTGGCCTATACAATATTACAGTAGCTCAAAATAAGGAAGGATGAGAGAACAATAAAGTGTTTTGAGAATACTAAGGGGTAAAAATGAAGATAATCTGGATATGATACCAAGGCTTTTGGAGACTTTATTCTCAATTTCTTGTATGTGGTTTTTCCATGTAAGGCTATTGTCGATGGTAATTCCTAAGAATTTTGCAGATTGGACAGATGGAATTTCATGGCTGTCAATAGGAATTTTATGGGTAGAGACGTCAATACCTCTAAGTAATTGTGGATTTTTGAGGTAGCTTTTAAACAGGTTAAGTGCGGGTCCACGGATTCCATAGTGAGCCAGTTTGTAAAGAAGTATATTGTGATCAATAGTATTAGAAAGCCTTGGAAGGATCAATGAAAAGTCCGATTCCAAGATGCATTTTTTAGGCTATATTTATACATATCTTGTTTTAACCAATTAACGGCCAAACAAATATCTCATTGATTTTGCACTTGAAATAAAATATCAATTGCATAATAAAGACAAAGTGTCGTTCAATTGGTAATCAAGCTTCTCACATTGTGGCACGCCACCGTCATTTTCAAATATTTGTCAAGTCAAAAAAGCGTGATGTGATGTTTGTATGCCTGCTTCGAACAAATTTGATATTTTTCTTGCCAGAATATGTGTTATCGTTATTCCGACCCTGAAAGACTCCATGGTGTCCGGCGGATAATAATAGTTTGCCATTAAATCAGTCTACATTCAGCCTGCTTACTGTACAGTAAGAATATACAGTAAAATGCACTATTATTATAATATTATTATACTATTTCGTGATGTATAGTAAGAGTATGATTTTTATAATATTCAGTTTTATTTTTAAAATTAATTCTCACCAGAAACTCAGACTCAAAAATACTGGGATGGTGTCCTGCAGCTGCAGAGGTTACTCTAAATCATTAAGTAATGATTTGGATCATCATGGCCAGATTCAGAAAACCCAGTTTGCCGAATGCCAAATTGCCGGTTCAAAAATTGTGAAACCCAGTTTGTCGAATCCCACTTTGCATGCTGAAACTAGTTTGCCAAATGTCAATTTAAGAGCAATGTAAGAAATTTTTTAAAAAACATAAAATACATTATAGACTATTAGACTCCAAAAATGGCATAGCCTACACTGGCATAATTAATAAATACAATTTTATCGGGAAAAAACTGCAATACACATGAAAAGGCGCATACTAAATTAAGCAGACAGCAAATGCATCTTAAGAATACCACAATAATTTTCAACCTCAATACCATAGGCCAAGCCTAATAAATTTATTATCAAAACTCGGTATACTATAAAACAGACATGTTTCGGAAAATCCTTCGCCATCTTCAGTGAAACGATTGCTAACATGCAATCTACTATTTAAAGGGAGTGAACAACTGTGTAGCATTGTATTTTAAATAAATGGGAATTGAACCATTAGCTATTTGAACAGACATTATGACATTGCACTTTTTTAGAGAATCGATTTGACTGTAATTGTAAAGAAGAAAGAACGGCATAAATAAAGATGATAATGTAATGATGAACATCAGAATGACAAAGATAAATTAACATATAAAAGTTGCTTGTTGAGAGAGGGCGTGTCCCATTTTATATGCAACACCTCCTTGATTTTTCTTTGGCTGGCTGTTGAAGCGGAACACAATACACGGAAGCAATCTTCTTTTCATGAGGTTTTACATTGGGATGAGCTATTAAGATGTGCGAGTTCCTGTCCGTGGTCATGCGTTCGTTAACGCGCGTTGCAAAGTGTCGGCCAGTTTCGCATATAACAGGCATTACAGCCTGCGCACGTGAATTTATACACAACGTTTGAACGTAGACCAGTAGGGACAGGATCTTTCACAGAAAACATATTTCTAATTTTAAATGAAGAAAAAACCAATTTGATATTTAAATCATTACAAAACTGTTTCGTTAAAGCATTTATCTTATGTGAAATAAGGCAACTTAAAATAACGGATATTAGATTTTTCGTTGGTTTGTTTGTTATCGGAGTGAATAAAGACAAGATATCTAGAAATAATTTTGTCAATTAAATACATTGGAAACATATTTATATCTAAGGATAACAATTAAACCCTTGAGGTCACTATGAAAACCTATCCAATTATTGTTGATCTTATAAGTTCTGTCAATTAAAGTACGAATCAATGCAATTTTGTATGGAAAAGAGCAAAAACTAAAGAAATTTGTGAGTAATCCTGTGAAATTGTTTTTTCGATATACATTGGTTTGGGTGGATCCGTTAGTAGATTTTGAAACTAAGACATCAAGGAAGGGAAATTTGTTTTCTACTTCAGTTTCCATTGTGAATCGTCAATAGAATAGCACATTAGGTCCATGATATTGATCAAGCCAGATCTTTTCATGGTGCCCCATGAATAGGTTTGCAAGCACTGGGGCTAGAGGGGACCCCATTGATAACCCATCCACTTGATCATAATATGAACCATTAAACAAAAAATGAGTTTGAGAGGTTGCAAACATGAGCAATCTTTTAAGATCAGATTTTGTTATGTTAAAAGTATTATGTGGGTGTTCTAAAATGTAGTCTACCGCAAGGTCTATCGATTCATTAAGTGGAATGTTCGTAAATAAACTTTCAACATCAAACGAAAAAATAAACTTATCACATACATTAATATTTCTAACGGTATTAACAAAAGTGAAGGTATTCCTAACACTAAAATCAACAGGTAAATTACTTTGCAATATGCTGCATAAGAACTTTGCAAGCCCATAATTGTAGGTATCTATGGAAGATACAATCAGTCTAAACGGAGGTGCACTACCTGGATCGCGATGTTTATGCATTTTCGGTAGTCCATATATCCTGGCTGGTTTAGAACTTGTAGGATATATGCTTTCGTAAGTGTTTTGGTCAAAAGTTCCCTTTTTCTTTAACGATCTAAGAAATCGTTGCAATTTACTTTCACGAGATATGGTAGGATCTCCAGCTATTTGCTTGAATTTCGTTTTATCAAATATATTAATAAAAATAGGTGAATCATATACATTGCGATCCAGAATGACTACCCCGTTACCTTTATCCAGTTTTAATATGACAATGTTTTTGTTGTTTTTGAGTTCTTTCAGAGTCCGTATTTTTCTTATGTCCTTACTTGAGAGACGATACGAGCTTACATAAGCGTTGGATAAGTGTGTAAGCTTTGAACGAAGCACACCAGCATTCCCTGCATCAGATAATTTCCCGACCATTGGACGGTGAATCATTTCAAAACAAGTGAAGACTTCGGTTTTATCAAGGTGAGGTGGACAGATTGAATGCGTTAATCCATTGGTGAGAACATTAAGTTGTTCCGCAGTCAGCTTGAATGATGAAATGTTGGTTATTGCCTGTTAGATTCTGCAGTTTTTTCTCATGTGTATTAATAATGTGTTGTACATACCGGTGAACATTTGAGAAAATTTATATCCAATTCCGCTTTCTTAGACTTGATGGATGTTTCTTCAAGCCATCTAAGATCACTAACCGTTAACTTTCCATGATATGTGTCCGCAAAATTGTGGATAATGTTGCCTAATGATCTGTGTAGTAGCAGACAGCAAATGCCTCTTAAAAATACCACAATAATTTTCAACCTCAATACCATATAGGCAAAGCCCAATGAATTTTATTATCAAAACTCGCGTCTGAGTTGGCCTTAATTCTACCTTCTACAAATAAATACTATAAATGTAAATATAATATTATAAAAATGTAATGCATAAGATGATAAAATAAAATTGCTTATTTCGTGAAGGAGTATTCGTTAATGAATCCAAGATCTTTATTGACACCAAATTTATGAGTGTTTAATTGGAAGATCCATTGTAGTTCAACACTACGTCTATCAGAGATTTAAAACCTGTATCTATCATTACAAATTTAATGTATGTCATCAATGAATGTTAGGCAAATTTAATAGAATGTTGTGCAATAGGAAAACAAACTGAATTTATCCCTAATGGATTTCTAATTGTTGTTACACCGAAATCTAAATTTGCTTTCTGTCTCTCCGACATAGCAACCACGAATATTCTGGGAACATACGATTATGTATAACATTTAGTGGAATTACATGTGAAAAGTGGTGGGTGGATTGTTATGTTAGAGGGGGTGGTGATGGATTTGCAAGTAAACAAGGATTTGATAGATTCTATCGTGAGTTGGGGCAGGGACAGTTACCAAATAAGGCTGGGATATTGGGGAGTTTTGAGGAGGTCAGAATGGATTTAAAGTTGCACTAGATACTTGTAATTATTTTCTGTTAGTTTAGTGCACAAAAAGTAGTGATCAGATACAAATCAGAGTGTCGAGGAGTGGAATTTGACTGGTAGATTGTTTGGGCGTGAAATTACTGTTGTGGGCATTATTAAAACCGGATAAAAAAATTTAGGAGAACCTTCTCTATGAGGCCAGATAAAAACACATTATATATTGAGTATAAAATAGCGGTTTCAGTTTTGAAGCTGAAATGAACTCATCCTGGCTATGAACACGTTAGCATATGATGGGGTTATTTATAGTGCCCATAGCAGTACCCTTAAGTTGGCGAAAGTATTTGTTATTAAATTGAAATTTATTGTGTGTAAGTATATTATAAATTCGATGGTAGATACAGTGTCGCCTGTGTAAGGCTGCAAGGTATTACATTTCTCAAGAAAGTTTGGCTAGGTCGAATAAAGCATTAAATCGAGAGTGGTAAGATCAGAAGTAGCCTCTAATGCTACTGGATAAAATCCGAAGTAGGGCACTGAGGATTATTCAACCAACAACAATACAACCTAAATCTTACACCTTCATCAATTTCACTTTCTAGGGTTGCAAACTCCTATTTAATGGCGAACAACCCAGGCTCCTAGATTTGCCATGGTCTTTTATATGCATGAAGATGTTTGTGGCTGCTTTTACTTTCAACTTCCTTTTCAACTGTAAATCGGTGTGAAATGTAGTTAACCAACGATTTAAAATCTTTCGTATCAGTGATTGATTAGTTGCAACTGTTCGTAAAAAGTAGTGTCCAAAAGTTCATTTTCATTAATATAGTCTTGTCTGTTGAGTATTGTGGTAGCACCTTCTTGGCAAGCAAGCTATAACATCAGCCTGTATCTTTGCTGTGTTGTCATCCTCGACACTCTGCTCATTATTAAAGGTAAAAACAAATGTATTTTATACTTTATTGTTAGTAGTTTAAGAAGTTTAGGATAACTTGTTTACTTTGTTCAAATGCACTATATATTACTGCCAACCACTGTTAGTCGATAATGCAGTTGTAATATGAATTAGTATTAGAGTGATGTCCCTGTACAGTCTTTTATGGGCCTTAGCCATATGTACCTTTTAATATTCGAAGCAAGGCATTCCAGATTTTATGCTAAAGATTGAACAATTGATCCACGTTATTCAAACACAATTATGTTTATTGTGATATTGTATAATCCTATGAGATATTTTTAATAATGTAATTCATGTTTAATGCTACTGAAATTATGATTATAGCCCTGTATAATATAAAACTGTATTATATATTATGCTAGTCTTTTTGACTTAATTATATAAATGGGGCTAGACACAAAACATTTTGGCAAGCAAGCTATAACATCATCCTATATCTTTGCTGTGTTGTCATCCTCGACACTCTGCTCATTATTACAGTTTGAGCGAAGTAGTGATCTGTTAGGGGTGTCGTACTGTGATTGGGTTATCGAACAAGGTACAGTCCAGCTACCGAATCAACAGGTGAGAGCAACGGAAGCGTCCGCGTGAATGCTTGATCTGGTCGTGTGTCTGATGTGCTGTGGATTCCGAATGTAAAAGCGTCCAGTTACACCAAGCGAAGCCAGGAGACAAGTCGCGTCGCTACCTTAGATGTCCAACAAATCATAAGTTACAATTTTAATTGACTTATACTTTATATTGTTGTTTGATCTTAATATGTATTCTTGTGTTGAATGAATATATTGTGCCAATTATATTCTTGTCGAAACCTATTACATTGTTCGTCTAATTATTTATTCGTGTCAAAGTCAAGCACGCGCCAGCCCATGCGGTCAGGTTGATCTGGGTTGTTGTTTGTTTTATAACGCCTCTCACGTATCAAGTCGTCGACCGGTCACATTAGTATTTTTATTTAAAAAATATATCTTATTTAATTTAGCAAAAAAAAAGACATAAACCAATAAGTCTTTTGGTACTTTTTGTGTCACAACATTAATATAATGTGTTTTCATTACATAATTTAGATAGATAAGTTTATTAGCTTTCTTATGATACCATATACAGTATATTTAAATTGAATTTCTAGTAACGTACCACCTTTAAAATACCATTTTGGGGTAAAAATTTTTAAAAATGCCATTTTTTGCGGGAAATAACCTTTGACATACTATAATTCCCAAATTGAAAATGTATATGTCTGAAATATTTATTGGTGTTTTATTTTGTATGTGGTCAGTTTTTTTAAAAAAATATCAGACGAAATGGTTGCTAGCTTAGTACTTTTCGTATTCATTTAATATAACAGGTATTATAAATTCAGCCAAAAATGGTCATACAAAACCCTTTATTTTTTTGCTATTTTTTAGGCTATGAAATTGATATAATGTTTTATCATATAAATCATTTGATAGATAATTTCATTATCTTTCGTATGGCACCAAATATATTCCAATTGAATCTTTAGTGTCGGACTAGCTTCAAAATATCATTTTTGGGGGTAAAAACGTGTATAATTTGCATTTTTAGTCAAATTTTACCCCTTCCTCTGATTAGATTTTTTCAAATTTTTGATATGTTATTATTTAATAAATTCTCAGTTAAAAAACAATAATTTTCATTACTATTGCAATTTGTTCCGGGTTGACACTGTTCGAATAGGTGACGTTGTCCGTGTACTCTTTTCCAATAGGAATATCAGATTTTTGTGGGTTATACTTAGTGTAATTTTATACACACACATATTTACCATATTATAAATTTAATCAACTCCATTAAAATAAAACTATATGTTACGATTAACATCAAGTAATTATATTAACAAGTATTGCTTCTTTAACGTTGCTATTTTTGTTATTGGATAAATAATATGGTAATGTGCAAAATATAAAGTTAATAACAAAAGAATGAATTAAGCTTTGATGAAACATTGAGGATTTTTATATAAATACAATTACAAAAACATTTTGTTAGGTCTAAATTATAACCATAAGCCAAAATGTTTAAATGTTAACTGTGGTTAATTATGATTGCTGTTATTATTAACATTATCATTATTATTAATGTTGTTGTTGTTGCTGTTGTTATTATTATTAATAATAATTTTATTATTAATATTATTATTTTCATTGATGTTATTGTTGCTACAGTATTTTTGATATTATGTTTATTATTATATTCATTATAATTTAATGATTATTCAAAAGCTTTTTATATTGAATAAATTATTTCACAAACTTGAAGAATTCAAAATTGAAATCAAACATATACATATCTTACCGTGATGGGTAATGTTTGGTTAGTTTGGTCAGGTCGACTTGTTATAGTTGCTGTAAATGATTCAATAAGGGCCGCAATACTGTCGGAACCGGAATAAAAATATGCATTTCCTCCAGACACGGTAGACAATTTCCCCAGAGCGGTGTCTGCATTGTCAGTGAATGCTATGGTATCAACAATAACGCCCGCAGCTATTACATCATCCAGTACGTCATCAATATCTGGATTATGGGTATTTTGTCCATCACTGATCACAAGTAGATATCCACCATCTGAAGATTGTCCTACTGAAGATAGAACCTGTAACCAGTGAATTATATCCGATTATAAATTATCTCGATTACCTTTAATTAATCTTAATATAGAATTTTAAAAAAAAATTAATCCAAGTGTATAATAAATAATAAATAATAATAATAATAATAATAATAATAATAATAATAATAATAATAATAATAATAATAATTGGAGAATTTTTATAGAGTCTGTTAACAAAATATGATTTGTCACTGGCGCTAATAGGTATAAAACAGAGTTATTGTTTATAGAGATAAGTTTTAGGGAGGTTCCTGGATGAATCATTATCCATAATTTTGAAGCGGTAAAAGAAAAAGAACGTTCGCCAGTAAATGACATGTAGCATTCTAAGATTGATAACTTGATTAGAACGAAAAAAAATAATAATAATGTTATTTATCTATATAACATGGCCGGCGCAACCAGGGTGCGGGGGGGCGCCCCCCCCCCCACTTTTTGGCAGAAAATATATGTCTATGGAGATTTGCGTATGATCGGAAAGAAATGCAAGAAAAGAAAGAGGGAAGAAAGAGTAGTGGGAGCGGAAAGAGTGTGTTTATCTAGTTCCGGACCAGGTTACATTTTCTCGCAATTCACATTGGTGGTTCGCGGGGGGGGGGGGTCCTGACCCCTTCTCTTGCCAAAAAAAATGTTTAAAATAAAAAGAATTCTAGACCTAACTTTTCAGGACCCATGAGCTGAATTTTTTTTACAAAATAAGAAAATTAGAAGTCGGAAAAGCTCATTTACCGCCATCTAGGAATTACAATTTTTCTCGGGGGACGACCCCTGACCCCCTTTCATTTTTGGGGTTCATCGATTCATGAAAAAAAAAGAATACGTATGCAACGTATGTATACCTGTTGACAAAAAAAATATGTCTATTTACTGTAATTAGAATGAGAAAAAAATACCCGACAGTTTTTAAGGGAGAAAGATTTCGAAGAACATAAGTCATTAAAGGGCGCATCAGAAGTCGGGAAAGCTCGTTTCCCGCCATTTAGAAATCAACATTTTTTCAGGGTGACCTCGAACCCACCTTTCTCTTTGGGATTTATTGATTCATGGAATCGTTTTCAAGAGTGGAGAAAACCCCTTTCTTTTTGGGATTTATATCGATCCATAGAAAAAAGAATACGTATGCAA
This sequence comes from Anneissia japonica, assembly GCF_011630105.1. Classification (NCBI taxonomy): domain Eukaryota; kingdom Metazoa; phylum Echinodermata; class Crinoidea; order Comatulida; family Comatulidae; genus Anneissia; species Anneissia japonica. Next base: position 978,498 of record NW_022751466.1, read on the forward strand.
CTACTCAATTTGTTTTATGTATGTATACACACATACAATAAGAATGAGAAACATTTTCTGACCGTTTCCGAGAGGGCAAAACCTTTAATTTTGTATTAATTGAACTTAAAATTCAAAAGACATAATATTTTTAAGAAAACGCAATGTCATGGAAACGTTGAAATATACTCTCTCAAACTGAAACATATCCCGCAAAAAAAAGTTCATTATGATTGAAAGTTATTAATTTAACTGGAAATTTTTTCAGATATTTTGCAAAAATGTTCACCCTTGACTTGCCTCTATTCCTTTGAGAACTCCATTACCAATGCTTGTACCACCCGTGGCTGATGAAGGCAATTTCATTTTTAAAGTCTCTCGAGTATCATCATTAGCAACAAGCGTGAGTGGTGCTAACTGAGTACCTCTAGTATAAAACCCAACAATGCCGAGGTAACTTCCTATGTCAATGGTAGACTCAATATACAGAGTTGCTGCTTGACGAAGTTTATTTAATGGATCACCCTGTGTAGAATTAAAAAAAAAACAGATTTCATATAGGCCTACATATAAATACAGTAGTACTGCCTATTTAGGAGACGCGTTTGGGACCGGGAAAGTTTCCTTTTATTAGGGATCCCGGTCCAGCAGCGGATCCAGGAATTTCAAATAGAGATTGTAACTCAGTGTAGATTGGAGAAACGGGCAGACCATTAACAACTAGATTAAAGCAACATAAAAGATATGTTACAGGAAACATAAAGCAGTCATCACCAGAGATACACGGGCTTCCCTAGCAAAGTACACAAGACATTATAAAACTTAATAGACAAAAAAGCCAAATCCTAAAATTACTGGTAGAGGGCGGCCCACAGCACCGGGAGACAATTATTATTTTTTTTTCCTATAGGCCTATGAGAATATTGCCAATGTATATGCCTACACTTACACATTACTTTTTCTATTACTACAGTATGTTAGGCATAATCAGGGAACAGTTAAATTACAACTGTTCCCTTGGCCTAATTAATACCCTCTAGGTTTCGAGCTTCTTAGTATTCAAGAATGGCTCAACTCAACTTTGCACTGCTCCCGTGTTACAACGTGTTTCATGCCTGACTGAATTTGAGGGGTCATGTGACATAGAACAGCAAATCAGGCTGCTTAATTCCTCTCAATGGCAATTCTCGTATATGAAAAAAAATATCGCCACCGGGAGCGATGTTTCTTCCATACCAAACATTTGCATGCAACTTCACTCGGGCTGTCTCGACTGACTTGACTCGAAAAATCACAATGCAGAATTTAGGAGGTCAAAAGGTCATCAACCAAAGTTAAACAAGCGTCTACAAAACTTCAGAGATATGTCGCTGTCTGATTTTTTTTTTTTAAATTGATGTTACCATGCTAATAACTAATTCAGGCGCGGATCCAGTGGGTGGGCCACGGGGGCCCGTGCCCCCCCCCCCGCTAGTCACGCCAAAAAATTATTTTAAATAATGAGAAGAGTTAAAGGGAAGAAAGAACACAACGCTATATCCCCGAGCTTCTAGAGGGTCCAATTCTTAAAATTTGCTCACCTCAGCCCCAACCATGGTGGGGCTGAGGTGGGTATGGAATACCTATTGGGCCCCACTCAGAAAATTTCTGTATACGCCCCTGTAATGGACAGTTTTTTATATTGTACATTTTTATTAAAATGTGATATTTCAATGAGGTGCACGAGAGTTATTTGAACTTAGTTACATGTGAAAATTTTTATTTTTTAGTTAGGCCTAGCTAGGTTTTGAATAATTAAGTACGTAGTCCTATTTATAACTATAGACCTAGTAAATATTATTGTAGGTTCTTGTTGATGCATTACAAGGCGTAGGCCAAGTTAAGTAATGTCGGAATCATAATTTAATGTATGATTATTGTTATAAATGTTATTAATATTATTATTATTATTATTATTATTATTATTATTATTATTATTATCAATTACATTACAAGGCTAAGTTCATTATTGCTGGAATGACATTTAATTTATTATTATTATTACAATTTAATATTATTTTTCTTACTTACTATCCTATTTTTATTTCAATTCAATTCAATTCAAATTTATTTGAGCAAATTCAACACATTACAAATAACAAAACAATGAACAATAAAAAGATAATTTAGTAAAACATTTACAGCTCAGGATAACCCCAAAAAAAACAACCGAATCGGTTTATTTCCGTTGGGGGTCCCAAATTGAAAAAAAAATACATAAAAGTTGGTTAAAAACTAAAACAAACATTGAAAATGTATAACAACCTTTAAAATTTCTAATAAAAGTAAAACTAATAAAAGAAATAAAACCCATTAAACCTTAAAAGTATGTAAAAGTGAATGTGAAAAAACAGCATTTCGTGCTTTAATTTTTTTTCAATTGATATTAATTACATTACATAGTCAAGGCGCTCTGAAAGCCCCCTGCACCCCCTACTTTATACCTGTCATTATTTTTTTTCAGTTACCTTTAAGACACACCATTGTGAGTCAAGCGATTTCTGGTTGCTAGTGTATGTAAACTAACATCAAAGATGGGTACCTTTGTTGTTTAATATTAGGATTGATATTTATTTATTCCGGTATAAGATTAGCAATCAGCAGCCAATGGCTGAATTTGATTGCTTTACATTAAAAACACACACACACACATATATATATATATATATATAGGTATATCTATGGCGAAGCCGTGCAAGGAATTTACAATCTCAATGTGGGATACATAGATGCAAATGGCGAAACAGTTGTAATGCGAAAATTCAGTGGTGACGTAAGTAAATTTTCTCTTTTTTTTTTTCCTGTTTTCTCTTCCCTTCCCTTTCTTTTTTAAGAAAAACAAATTAATAATAATAATAATTTTAAAATTGAGAGTGAAACGGATAAAGTTAACTTATTTTTCAAAGTTGCATTGTTATTAACATCAGCACGTATTCAATTGGTGGACCATATATGGCACAGGGGACGATTTGTAACGATTAGTACGCGTTATTGGCATTTCTAAGGGTTAGCCCTAAAGTCATGTAACCTCGTGTCTCAGGGAGAAGATCTCTGTGGCGATCTGACTCCCTAAGAGATTTAGCAAAGCGAGTGCAAATTTGCTTTCTCCTTTGTTCTAGAGAGTGAAATAAAAATTAACATGTTTTCACTTTGTTCTTTGTGATCTGTTTGTTCTCTTCCTGTTGTTTTGACACTGCACCTTGAGCACCTATTTTGGTGGTGATGTTTGCGGTTTAAAAATCCTTATTATTATTATTATTATTATTATTATTATTATTATTATTATTAGAGTTTCTAGGAGATTATTATAGTGATCTAAATCAGGCCATGCAAGGATCCGTAAGGATCTTCTTTGGATACGTTCCAAATTTTGACTTTGGGCTAATGCGAGTCCAGAAGACCATACTGGAGCTCCAAATTCCAATAATGGTCTGATATATATCTTGTAGATGCATAAGAGGTCATCTCTTTGCACCCCATTTTTCTTGAGTCTGCTAAGAATGTAGAGTCTTTTTGAAGCATTACTAATGATGTTTTTGATATGCTGGTTCCATTTAAGGTCCGACTGAATAATAATGCCCAAAAGCCCAATGGCAGTGGTGGTTTCAAGTGGGGTATCGTTTATGGTAAGCAATATTGGGGGCTTGGGGGTGTTTAAGGAATGATATTTGCATTGCTTTGCATTTAACTGGGTTGGCTTTCATATCATTTGCCATACACCAATTGGTGAGGGAATTCAAATGTTGTTGGGAGTTTTGACTATTCATTCTTGCAGGAAATTTCTAATAATGAAAGATCATCGACATACTTCCAGCGATGATTTACATCTATTGCAACGTCATTTATCATTACTAAGAATATAATAGGGCCTAATTTTGTACCTTGCGGTACACCGCACGTAATATTAGAGGGTTTGGAGGTTACATCGCAAATGCGAGTAGTCTGCAATCTCTCGGAAAGAAAACTGCATATGGTTAGAATAATAGAGCGATCAACACCCATCTGTATGAGTTTATTTACAGCAGTTGTATGATTTATGTTGTCGAAGGCTTTGGTAAAGTCTATTGTGTATAGATTTGCATATTTTCCATGTATATCTAGGTTCCTCTGTATCGTGTCTATAAGGCTGATAAGGTAATGCGTTATCGAGCTGCCTTTAAGATTCCCATATTGCCGGTGATCAAGTTTTTATTTAATGTTATCTAAAATCCAGTCACTGAGGAATCCTTCAAATAAGCGAGCCAAAATGGGCGTTATCGATATGGGTCGTAACTGGTTGACATCTTCAATTGACTTAGTTTTTGGTACTTGAGTTATTAAGGCTATCTTCCAAGCCTTGGGGAAACATCCTCTTTTGAAGCATAAATTAAATATTTGCGTTAAGGGGACACACAGTTCATGGGAAAATTCCTTGAGTAGGTGAGTAGGTATATCTTCAGGATGTTTGGCTTTGGATGCATTGAGTTTGCATAATCTGTGATAGATTTGATGCCGGAATATTCTAGGAGGAGGTGAAGGAGCTGGTAAATATGTAATAATAGCGGATTGGTCTAACGCTTGGATCTGCGAACATATTTTGGAGAAAGGCAGATTGATTTGGTCAGCTAATTCTTTATGAATTTGCGGGGTTTGTTTTCTAAGTCTGGAGAGGTTGCGAATTTGTTGATGCCATTTTCAAGGTTCAGAACTTTTTAAGTGCTTAACTTTTCTGTTGCATACTTCATCTCCATTGAAATACACATTTGCAATTGTCGATATTTTTCATAATTTTTCTTATAGGCACGGTTACGTTGTCGTATCAGCCTTCGTATATGTTATTCATCCATGGTTTGTCATTCAACTTGCGAGTTATCGTAATAGTTTGGAAGCATTTCCTGTAATTGGTATTTCAAGATTGCATTGAACTTTTCAACAACTTCTTCTGGTTCTGAATTTTCATCGAGAGCTTCCCATTCAAACTGGGTTATCCATTTACCAAATTCCCTTAATGCATGACCAATCTCGAAAAGGACGGATAGTTTGCTTATGCGGGTTAAGATTTAGTTCTAATCGAAGAACGAGGATGATAATGGACAATTATAGAGTGGTCACTGGAGGCAATCGGCGCTGATGTTATCGGTTCAAGGTAGTAAGTGCCAAGGTCCGTCAAGATCTTATCTACATTTACACCTCTAGTCGGTATACTGACTACCTGAGAGAGGATTGTGTAAAGTTCCAATGGTTCAGTGACCAGATCATTGAAGTCTCCCATAATATTAATTGATGCATCTTTAGATGTAGTTCTTATATGATCAACCACCGTGATTATATGTTTACGGTAGCCTGCAATCTCATAGCTCGATGCTGGATTGTTGTTTGAAAACCAAGCCTCAGTGACTGCTAGGCCTATCAGGAATGGTTTTATATCGAGAGTATCAATTGTAGCTTTAAGATTGCTTAGTTTATTGTTCAATGATCTAGCATTGAACATCATTATGGATGGTAGTCTTGGCGGTAACTTCTTACAATTGGTGGGAATGTTATAAGATTCTTTATCTTGACACCTCGTTTGTTGCTCCGTGTAGGCATTATACGTTGCATGATGTTAACACATATTTACCTACGAGTATTCCTACCTGCACGTCTACCACGTATTTTTTACGGTACCAGGTGCGAGTATTAGTGATTAATTTCACCTTAGCGGCAGTAATTTCGCCTTAAGGTATTATTTCTAAATCTTTCCATTGTTAACATTTCCCCCTATGGTACTACATAGTCGTTTATATATATGTATATATATATATATATATATATATACTGTCTCTTATACACATCTAGAAAAATGATGACAGATATCAGTGGGGTGCACCTTTTCCGTTCCTGGTCCCTGGACTAACAAGGCTTAGGCCAAGTTCATTAATGCTGGAGTGTTGTATTTAAATTATTATTATTATTATCATTTAATATTATTTTTCTTAATACTGTCCTATTTTCAATTTCATGCTTCAACTTTTTTCAATTAATTTTAATTAGGGCCTACATTACAAGGCTTAGGCCAAGTTCATTAATGTCGGAATGATATATTTAATTTATTATTATTAGTATTATTTAATATTATTTTTCTTACTTACTGTCCTATTTTAATTTCATGCTTCAATTTTTTTTGTCAAAACTTCAATCGGTGTCAAGTGAAGCGTGACTGTTGGCGTCATGCCTAGGACCCTAACTAGGGGAGGCCTAGTCTATGGATGGGCCTAGGTGATGGACCAATATAGGTCCATAGTAGGACCTAATTCAGCTTTAGTTAGGCCTAGTCTAGCCTATTTTTCTCTATCTTTTGATAGTACTGTACCAGTGACGGATCCCGAAATTTAAAATAGAGGGGGCCCGGGGAAGTACTTTCACTTATGGAGGATCTACACCACCACTCCCAACCATGATGGGGCTGAGGTATGAAAATTCGTGATTATGGCACCTCTAGATGGCCGGAAATTGCACTCTTAGGCTTAAAATTTGAATATAATTTTCTATATATCTCCATTTTGTTTTTTATTTTGAAAAATTCAGGGCAGGTGGAAGCTTCCCCCGCCCCCACCACCACCACCCCTGAATCCGCCAGTGTGTACCTACTGTATCTATACTACTGGTACTACACTTTATAGAAGGGGGTAGGACTTTTACTAGCTGTTGATGTTGTCGTTGTAGGTCACCATAACAAATCCCTTACCATTTAACATACAATAAACTTACAGTTAGTTACAGATGTACATTCCACAAACATGTAAGAATTCATAGGCCTACCGTAGTAGGTACATATAGAAAGAACTGTAATAGCGAACGGTAATACTCGAGCGGCACGACATTGCGAAGTGCTTGCAAATTGTTCCTAATAATTTAAACGTTGTCAAGTTAATCCGATTGGATTGGAGTTTCATGCAAATGTTTCGTACGGAAAAAATCGCACACCGGGAATCGTCAACATCGTGTGATGAAGACCCGTTGATCGAAACGTCACAAACAGTACGTATTTATTCGTTTAAATTTATTCTGAGTACATATAAATATAGCTTTACAAATGTTATTGACGATAAAACCACAGACCTTATATATTTTTATATAGGGTCTGTGAAAACCACAGACCTTATATATTTTTATATAGGGTCTGTGATAAAACTCAATAGAAGTAGGCCTATTGCAAAATAACCTAAATTTAGTTATGGTTACCTCTATGATTTAACAATGTGCTTCTTCTAACATGGGCCATAAATCAGGCATCGGGACTTTGTAATCCTATAAAATTTTCTCATATCTATGATAAAGTTTTTACTTTCTGTTGGCTGTTATGTTAAATTTAGCAGAAATAATAAGAATAACAATCTTCAAAGTTTTTTTTTTTTTATCTTTTTTTAGATCTTTGGTAGGGTAACCTTACATCAACACTCTTTCGGCGTGTTTAAATCACACAGTGAAGAATTGGACCACGGAAAGCACCCAGTGATCGATTTATGGCTATATCGTCTTACTCGTTTTCAAACCACCCGGTGCACATTACCAAGGGTTTGCATTTTTATCTTTACTTTATCGAAAATGTATTCATCGAACTTTTATTATGTTTTTTAAGTATTTTTGTTATAATTATTTCGTTTATCCTCACAGGCCAAGTTGTTAAATTGCCTTGTGAGCCGCCTATTAAGATCCAGGGACCTATACTGATATCAATTTTAAGGATAAAGAATAAAATTATTTTATGATGTAAAATTTATGGCTAAAATGTTGTGAAATGATTTTTTTTAGTCAAATGCTATTGCGATATAATATCAAAAAAATAGTGTTCCTTTATAGGGAATGAAAATGTGTTAATTTTACTATTTGGCACACTTAGAAAGAGTACCAGTTTCCTTAATAGGGAGCTAGGCGAGGAGTAATGTTTCTGCTTTTTGCGCTGTAGACGGTTCAAACCCGACCAGCGTCTGGTTTTATTAGATCGCTCCGCTCCACCTTCGCATGAGAGATCCGTAGTTATATGTCAGTGCTGACGCAGATTTAGGGGGCCTAGTGTGGTGTTATCTCGGTCGGCCAAACTCCCCCCCCCCCATCCCCGCCTTTCGGACATCTCTGAATCAGCCCCAGACTGTGACAAAATTTCCAATTTCAAATATATATATTTATGATCCACTCTTTTAAATGTAGGCGGTATAAAACTTTTTCTTGTACATATGGCTGTCAGCGACACGACCAAAATTTGAATGTAGGCCTAAATAAAGTGGACTATAAGCATATCATACCAGTGACACTGTTTTGATTGTGACAGAAATGTTATACTCAATATTTGCAACTAACCGTGTTCCTGTGTACTAGTGTACACCAGGTTTGCCTAGCTAATATAACACCCTAACCAATGAATATACAGGAAGAATGAGCAGAGAGCCCCAAATCTCGTTTAATCAACCGAATTGCATGATGGGAGGCCAGTGGTGTAAGGCGCCGCGTATCGGCGGTGTGTATAAAAACTTGTGTAGCGTAGGGTAGGCATAGACTAGTATAGATAGTTAGACCATTTTAGGTATTTATTTATATATATATACATACTTTAATCGTCTTCATACAACACTACAAAATGAAACGTGATAAAAATAAATATAAAAAAAATAAAATAATAGTATAATATACCGTAAAACCTCGAATTGAATCCCCGGGCTTCTTCTTTTATTTGCGAACGTTGGATGGGCTTCTTTTGGAGGCCACATTTGTAAAGTAAAGATGGGGCTTCTTTTCAAAATGAATGCTGTAAAGTTTGAGAATTAGTATTATAAAACAATAAATAGGGCCACCGTAACATCAATCTGTATCATGGAGTGTATTAACTGGCATTAAATCACCGAAACTACTGTATAAACCAATTTATTTTGTTTCTTTAAAAGTCATATACAGTTTATGTACTGAACTATCTTGCGAAGAAATCTACGTTATCTTGATAAGAAGCTCACGGTCTTCTTTTCGAGACGGGCTTCTTTTCGAGGCTAATTTTGCAAACTGAAGAGGTGGGCTTCAATTCGACGAGATGGTCTTCTTCTCGAGCCCAATGGGCTTCAATTACAGGTTTACGGTACAATCGTATAAAAATTATGTATTAGATAAAAAATATATGTTTAGAAAAGGCCGTCCACTGCAAGTCAAAAGTGGCATCACAAGCAGCCCACCCTCAACTATTAGCTGTAATTGTAATGATATGACGCACTTCCGGTAAAAAGCGTTACAATTCTGTAATGCAAAATACGCTCGCTGCTCGTTCATATCATTTGCTATCTATATTCTTTGGATAAAATTATGACTTACCTGCATGCTGCCGGAAGTGTCAAGAACCAATACAACGCGCCGTGCTGTAGGTTGGACAATTTGAAACGATGGAGTTGTATCAATATTTTCCTGCAGTTGTGGGCTCCTACCGTCTCTGAAGTCATCGGTTGTCATCATTACATCCCAAACACCTTTTCTTTCACAAATATCATTTTGTTTATTCGGAGCTTCAACAAAATGTTTTAAGGAAGGATTGACTTCATTTGTACTGCAAAAGGAACGTATCTGAAACCCGAATGTTATACAGATATTCGATAGAGAAATAATTATGAGTATTATAATGATGCCATTATTACCGCAACACGGTTAAAAAAAAAAAAAAAAAAAAAAAAAAATTTTTTGAGATTTTAAAAAAAAAAAAAACTTTTTTGAGATTTTAATTTGTTAGAGATTTATGGTAAGGTCGTTCGATAGGGATCTTTTTCACAGAAATCTCTAAAGTGTTTTGACTATTACCGATCATCTTATGTTTTTAGTTCATAGTTGACAAAATATGTTAACAGCAAGACTAAAGTTTATTCGAATTTTGAAACAGCAAACGTGAATTTTATGGTTATTTTTAAAAGAAAATACAGAAAAGCTTACCTTTTTGAGATTTTGAATCAGAGTGCCTTAGGCAAGGTCGTTCGATTGAATTTTTTCACAGTTAATTCTAATTTTTGTTACTACCACCTATCATCTCATGTATTTTAACTAGTGGGGGTAAATATTTTTTGGCTGAAATTCATTGGCACTTTAACATATTAAACGTGTATTTTGTGCTTATATTTGTAGAACATCTCATGTATTTTGGCTGGTGGTTGTCAACATTTTGACAGAAGGAATAACATTCATTGGCAATTCAAAACATGTATTTTGGACCTTTAATTTGACCAAAGTAAAAGCAAAAAGGCGGCCTTTTTAAAATTCAAATTGACAATTTTGATTGTTTTTTTTTGGTTGCTTAATTATAATAGAATGTAGCACTGTGGACACAATGAAATTGATATAATTATTTCATTATGTATGCGTCTTCTCCTTATCGTGTGCACAGAAGCCTTCGACTTTTGACCGTCAGGGCAGGCCCTCGAAGGACCGATCTGGTCTAGCCTAGGCATGACGACAAATGGTGATACAAGTATTCCTTTTATACCTTGTGGTGGTGAAAGAATTTGCGTTACCTGGCAGGCGCGGATCCATGGTTTCCCTGACCTTCGCACAAAATGCTTGCAGTGGTGGATCCAGAAATTCGAAATAAAAGGGGACAGAAAGGAACTCTCACAGAGAGATACCTTCATCGGTTGGGCTGGAGTAAGAAAAATTATAATTATGTTGCCTCTAGATGGCCAAAAATGGCACTCTTGGTATTTGAATATAATTTTCATTTTTTTTTATATAGGGCCCTAATTTTAAAATATTTACGGGGCCGTGCCGACTGGGGTCCCTTTGAATCCGCCACTTCATGGGGGAATCCCATAACGCTCAGGTGACATAGGGTTTTAAAACAAATATTCCTAATTACGGCATTCACTTTGTTAGCAAAATATAAGGTATACTTTACTGCCGCTGAAATCAAACCTAAATAAATAGATTGGTTTGTTAATAGGTTTAAAACAAGTGTCAAAGAAAGTATGGTTGTTGGAAAAACGTCAACATTTTTGGTTTTATTTTTCAGCGTGTCCTTCGGCACAGCAAATGGTGCGAAGGTCTGGATCCACCCCTGTAGCCACGATGAGGACGCTACTACCATAACCCCTAATTGTATATACTTTTCCAATTTAAAACAATTACCGAATTTATAAACTGCTTGTACATAATCGAAACTCTAGCTTTCTGTGTACTCTTTTCCACAAACTGACAAGTCTTAGTGTACACTCCGGTTAAGGGGTCTACACTACATTTTCTACCAGACTTTTCTACATAAGTACCAGCAATGGATTCTGAACAGCGTGTTGCTTCGATCTTTCTTTTCCCCTTGAAAAAAGGTTTGTCGGTTGGGTACTCATCAAAAACGCCCCATCGCAGATGGGCCCACTCGTGAACGATCGTCTTATCTGGAAATTAATAGATATACTTTATTAATGTGCTTATTAGTAGATGCTAAAATATTACGCAAAATTCGTAGTTGCATATTACAGTCACAGGTGTATTTCTGTTCATTTAAAAAAATCACCAACCAATCAGATGAGAGTATGACGTTAAAATTAAATTACTTTCTACTGAACTTTGGTAATTGTTGTAAATATGTGAATGGTTGACCATTGGTCTTATAAGTAGTTCGAAATACTGAACCCTCAAAATGAATCTTTTTCGGAGCTACAGTTTTTGTTTTTTTTTGTTTTTTTTTTAATTAATATTATGGACCTTTTAGTTAAGAAATATATTCTAAATTTAAAGCTTTAAATCAAAAACAATTCGGCAAATACTAAAGAAAACATTTAAACAGTTCTTTTGAACTTTGTCTTTTTTTTTTACAGAAAATTGACAAAAATAATGTTAAAATCATGAAGTAAAAGCAAAACCATTACAAATTTATTACTTGAAAAATAACTTCACGCTACTAAGACACTCCTTTGATTTTTCGATTTTCATACTCATATGTTTTTAGTCAGAATTTCTGTACCCAAATAACGCTATTATAATGTACAATTGATACCTGGATACTCACTGAGAAAAAAACACATGTTACCAACCATATAAATCTAATCAATAATAGACAGTCCTGGTTGAACGTACAGACAGTGGTCAATAAAAATAAATAAAAGCAATATTTTATATTTATTTTATGTGTATTTGGGGCTTTATCTTAATGTTATTTAACGGAACCATTTTCAAACTAATAAATGGACATTAGAATTATATGTATTCATCATTGAACTACAAAATATCTTAGTATTACTGCAAATGTGTAGAGAATGTAAATAGCATCGGTATTGTTTTCTGATTGGCGTATGCCTTATAGTTATAATAAAAGGTAAGAAAGAAGGATAATACCTCTTGGACCCCAACCACTTTCAGCATACTCTTTATTCCGCACGTACTGTGGCGTTAAGTTAATGTACTGCCCCTGTTTACCACATTTACCAACTAGAAGTGCATACGGGCTCTTTGATACTCCATAATCTATGCGGACATTTGCTCTGTCGAAGGTTTCTGTTTTTGATGGTTTGTACTCGTTGCGATGGGTCCATGATTGGGGTACCAGTATCGTAATGTTTTTCCAGTAAACTCTATGGTTCGTAGCTTCAAAAAGGAAAGACGAGCCCTCTGTAAAAATCTCCTGTGAAAAATAATAATGATGAAATTAGCTATAACAAACGTCTTCAGAAAGAAAGTCAGGGAAATTCTGGATTTTAAAAAATTAGGTAGAGAGAATTGCTATGTCAAGTAACTGTTTCTAATTTTGAATTCCTATTGTCTACTTTATTCGACAGTCAAAACAATATACAACACATGGCTCCTCATGTTTTGTGTTATCAGGAAAATTTATTTTCATTATTATTTTGGTTCCAAGATGTTTGCCACCCAACTCGTTTGGACACGGCTATTAATGATAATAGTAGAGCAGCTAAGGAGAAAAATCGTGCACTTTTGGAAGAAAGCATGAAACTTCCCACAGTGATACTATGACACCTAACGATCATTAAAAAAAATAGACCCCAAAATATAAGCCGCTTAGTGGCCGCCATCTTGAAATTCAAAATGGCCACCAAAATATTGGATGTTTATCAATAATCTTCATATCTACAGCACCTAGCACTGTCATTCAAAGGTCTTTACCTATGTTTTCAATATCAGGGAGAAAATATATATGATTTATGATTTTTATAGGCTCTCCTTATATTTTTATTGCTGTCTTATTTATTATATCAATAATACTATATTTAATTATACATTGCTGTGTTATACTGTTATTATTTATTTTGGCGCCATTTTGGCTATGCTTTGGTTTTAGCTTTTTTTGGGGAAGGTTTCCTCCCTACATTGTTCTATTGTTTTATGCTTTGTTTTATTTTCTGGCTTTTAATAAATCATTTGGCTTATTCATTGAGGCATGCCTCTAAAGTTTAGTTTTGGCCTTCCTGTTTACTTGTTTAGGCTCTTTATTCTAATCCCACTTAGCCTATTGTTTCTAATCATGCTTGCATTAAATTCTCACTTTATACTATCTGGCTTTTTCAACCCTCATTCACTCGCCACTGAGGAAGGACTAGTGTTGTCCGAAAGCTCTGGTTCTATTTCTGGCTGTTTACACGTTTACTTTTTAGCTGTTGCTTATCATTTTTGTATCTGTAATAAATCAAAGAATGACTCACATTGATTCTTTAATATGTTTTAACCAAGTTGACTGGGTTATCAGAGTTTATTCATTAAAAAAATATAATAGGAAAAAGTAGCCATTGATATGCTTGTGATAATCATTGAAACTGTTTCACTGTATTTTTTCTTAGATATTGGAAGGTGATAATCTGTCTCTTATACACATCTAGATGTGTATAAGAGACAGGCTACACACAAAAATTAATTATATATATATATATATTTATTTATATGAAAATGATATTTAGAAGTCTATTCAATATTATTGTCTTCCTTCATACCATTACTTGAATGTGATATTTAATTTGTCTACATAATTTCATTTATGCTAAAGTTATCTAGGCCTATATACTTTTCTTAATTTTTCTTGATGTTTCTTTTGTTTCTTTTCACTTTCTCCATTACATTCATTTTCTATTCTTTTCTATTTCTTTTCCTTTTCCAGTTTTTCCTTTCCGTTCTTTCTTTTCCTTCCTTTAATTTTCTTTTCCGTTTCTTTCCCTTTCAATATTTACATATATGTTTATATATCATTTGAAAATGATAATTAGCCATCTCATAGACATGAGGTCTATTCGATATTAGTGTCTTCACTTAATTTGAATATTTGATTTATGTTTATATAATTTCATTCATGCTAAAACTAGCTTTAATATAAATGATGTTTAATATCTGCATCTATCTCTCTCCCTCTGCACTTGCTCTCATACCATACAAAGCAGTTATTTACTTATTTTTTTATTTTCATTACTTTCGATTGATTACCAATTTGTTATTCCTTAACAGTTTTCTATTATTTTTTAAAATTTCCATTTCTTTCATGTACTTTTCTTAATTGGCAATCATCCTGAAATCCAACGCAGTTGTCGGACTTCTTCCTAAATGGTGTTACTTCACTGCCATAGGCAAGTCTCACTATGATTATGAGATGTTTGATGATTGCATGATATCCCTAATTATACATATACACAATCTTGATTCACAGTGCTGGTAGTTTACATATGTAAATATGAAAAAAAATGGCCGCCATCTTGATATCCTATATGGCAGCCATCTTGAAATTCAATATGGCGGCCTTCTGACATAATTTCTGATATCTGCAGGATACTCTCGGATATCGAAAACACGAGTAGAGATCTTTGACAATGCTAGGTGTTGTAGATATGACGATATTTACAACAATATCAATAATTAACTTGGCGGCCATCTTGAAATAGTATGGCGTCACCATCTGACATTTCTGATGATTGCATGACACTCCCTGATATTGAAAACATGGGTAATGATCTTCAGTTGGAGTGATATGTGCTGTAAATATGAATACATAGGCTAAAATTAATTATTTTGGCGGCCATATTAAATTTCAAGATGGCGGCCATTTTGAAATTTAATATGGTGGTCTTCTGCATAATTTCTGATGGCTGCATGGTAGTCCCTGATATCGAAAACATGGGCAACGTTCTTTGATTGACAGTGCTAGGTACTGTAAATATGAATATTGACAAAAATATCATTAATCTGGCGGCCATCTTGAAATCCAATATGGCGGCGCCATCTGACATAATTTCTGATGATTGCATGACACTCCCTGATATTGAAAACATAGGTAATGATCTTCATTTGGCAATGACATGTGCTGTAGATATTGGCTAAAATCAAATATTTTGGCGGCCATTTTGGATTTCAAGGTGGTGGCCATTAGGAGGCGTAATTTTTTGGGGTCTATTTTTTTTAATGATCTTTAGGTGTCATAGTATCACTGTAGGAAGTTTCATGCTTTCTTCCAGAAGTGCACAATTCTACCTGAAATTCAACCTTAGCCGCTCTACTATAAGAGAATAACCAGATTTTTAGTCTATGATAATTTCACAGCTTCTTTCATGTTACAATTAACTTTTTAATATATCGTCCATAACGTTCTCATAGGCTTATTAGAGAATTTAAATAAAAAACAAGATAATCTTTGATTACAAACCTTCGCTCGGTTCAATATTAGGCTTATAAGATGCGCCATATTTTATGTACTGAAAAGATAATGGCCCGCGGTGGATCATAGGCCTCATGTGGCAAGCTAATCAATCGGGCGAATGTGGACACCATCCGGACAGCTTCCAGTCCGCCTGCCACAATTTGACAGACAGTCGGACCCCTCGAGTCAGCCCGCGGTCGACCCGCTGGCGACGGCTCGGCCTAGCTAAACGAGTCTCTCATAGATGACACAACTGTCATTGAGTGCATCAACAGAGACTTGTGGGTTGCAGTCACTCTTCGAAGATACGACTACAAGTTGGGCTGATGAAAACCATATGGTTATAGCAAAAGAGACACAAGAAATGTTGGTGAGTTGTAAAAAGAATAAGTCAACATTTTATCCCCTGTTTATTAAGGACGAAAGCATTGAAAACGGATCTAGGCCAGATGGTCGAAATCCAGTTTGCCGAATGCCAGTTTGCCGAGACCACTTTGCCGAGTGCCGGTTTGCCGACTCAAAACCATGAATCCCAGTTGGCCGAAACCCAGTTTGCCGAAACCCAGTTTGCCGAACCCAGTTTGCCGAATCAATTGCCTAACCCAGTTTGCCGAAAGTCAGTTAAAAGCAGTGAAACATTAACAGCAGCATAAAATTCACGATGGAATACTTAAGCTTACCATGGACCTATTTAATACTATAGGTCCATGTTCTTACCACTACTGCATCTGTACGAAGTGGTGGCACTATGTCTTTCTCCATTGTTAACGGCTACATTGGTTTATATGTTTTGAGGCATCTACTGACTGATGACCACCTGATGAAAGGGCGATGACCGAAAATACAAAAGAATATAGGAAACGAATACCATGTATAGACTTCAGAAACACTTTACTGGAGAAAACCAACATTTTGACCTATCATCAGGTCTTTATCAAGGTACATGAAAAAACTAGCCAAAAGTGGACATATAGCCAATGTAGTGGGAGGAGTTAAAGAATAAACAATGCGGATTATAATGAGAGTAATTGAAATCTGGTAGGCCTATACATTACAGTAATTGTAATAAACAGTTTGCAATGAGAACGGAGATTAATAGTCGTTCCCACATTATGCCGACAGCATAATAAACAGATTATGACCAGTTAATTATAGGCAACAATTTCAGATCTACTAAGGCTAGAAGATGTCCCGAGGGTATCCGTCCAGTCCTCTAGCCTTAGTACAGTAGATTTGAAATTGGATTCGGCAAACTGGGTTTTCGGCAAACTGGGTTAAATTCGGCAAACCGGGTTTCGACAAACTGGATTTCGACCAACTGGGAGAATACCTTAAAAACATTATGTCAGCTAAATTACTTGGAGTTTATATTTCATCAGATTTATCTTGGAAAACCAAGTTGATTAAATAGTAAACAAATGAAATACCTGGCTATATTTTCTTAAGCGCCTGTGTGCTGGGTGCAATTTGATGTAAGAGCGGTGTACACGTTTATGTGTTTTACTCCTGTTATTGCTTCAAATCGTGACCGCAGCCTACGACGCTGACCTAATTCTCTTCACTGCTGTAACAGCAGTGCGAATATCGTCCTTGTTACCACCCGTTCGCAGCCAAGCATTGTATCGTGACGTATGAGTGACTCTTCCATTTTCAGCCAATCAGAGTAGATATGTCCAGAGTGGAAAAACAAACTAAAGATGGGTGCTTCAGTACTGTAAGCGGATTAACTTAACTTAATGAACAACGCCAGTAAACATCAGGCATCAAATTTGTTGGTAGGACGATATACCACTCTCTGCATATCAAATTTTAAAAACATATATTTATAGGCCAACTTCTTACTGAATATTCCATTGCATTTTATTGCTTTTTAGAGACGCGTCTGTGTTTTGTTTTTTACTCCATTGACTGTGCTAATATTTTGAAATCGCTTTTATGGGACGCACCTTGAAATAAGTAGTTGTTACTTTTTATGGCTTATTATTGTATGATACTCAGAATATCAATAAATCACAGCTCACCACTATCGTAATAAGAGCATCTGCTTCTCTATTAAATAACAACATACGATCTCTCGTGAACTCTACTCTAACCCCGACCTAACCGGTCGCTAGGCAACTTAGGCCTAGAGGGCGGTATACCACTTACTTAGTGGTTAACATAGTAGCCCTACAATTATTAATTATTTTTATAAATTCAAACTATTCAAAATTGATTGGAAATTGAACTTAAGAATATTGCCAAAATTTGTTGGCAATGTTTCAAAAGATGATAGTTCCTAATGTTGAGATTTTTCTAAAAAAACATTATACCTAGGTTCATCATAATCTGTCTTGTTAATTTTGAATGTTAAGTGTTTTATATTTTGCTATGCTTATGCCTCTAAATTAGCTCACATGGACAGAATTCACTCAAAATTGTGGTATTTTAGTTTTATTTATTTTATTCAATTTCCAGGTCTATTAATACATCAAAACCATTACAATCAGAATACAATACTTTGAAGGTATATAAAATAGGCTATGTAAAAAATGAAATGCTGAAATTTTCTCATAAAATGTACGGTAGTTAGAAACAAATACAATAAAATGTAATGAAATCGTCAACGAGATAACATTCATGCATTAAAACTGCTGAATACAATATACACTATTTTTATAAGAATATATTTTATACGAGGCTGAAATTGCTTAAAAATTTAAGAACCAAATAAAAAAAATGAGGCAGAGGTAAAATGTCAAAGGAGTTTTTTTATTTAAAAAAACACTTAAAAAAACCCAAAAATATATCTGTACCTTATGTACAGTAGGTGTGACTATGTAATACCCTCTAATACAGTACAGCTGGCGTACCTACCTGTCATCTGGGGTCATTTTTACCAGGGCCCTTTTTTGGGGTCCATTTTTTTCCGGGACAATTTTTTCCGAGGCCACTTTTCCGACATTCCAGTGCAGAATTTGAACATTTTGAGCCTGAAATCAGCCAAAAACATAAAAACACTGGGCACAATTTTACTGGTTAACGTTCGACAAAGTGTATCGACAAAGAGCCAAGTTAAATTATTTAAAACTATATACTGTACAGGTTGTTCTATATACAGGTAGATAATAATAGGTAAAGTGGGTTCTGGCACATTTGAATTGTAAAATGACAGAATTGGAATAGGGGGATTCAAAATCAATAAAATCTTGTAGGCCTATATAAAATCAATTTAGCACTTGGAGATAAAAAAAAAAGTTTCATTCTCTGGTCTATAGCTTATGAAACGTTTGAAAATAATATATTCAATGTCACCAACCATGCTCTCTATTCTATTCAATTTTAATAATATCGTATCTGCTTTCAACACAGCGCTGTGTTACCCCCGTTTCCCCCGCTATCATTTTAAGTCAAACCAAATGCAGTCAGTCTCGTATACATTTATATAGGGTGATGTATGTAAATTAGGCTTCGGATTTGGCTTAAGCAATGACCTTCATTTTGATTGGTCAGACCTAAGCAAACTTCCCGCCTACGAACCAATCACTGTACTAATTGGCTAGTGTGATATTTCTAACGAAAGACTTTCAATACAAAACCCTTTAATTGACAGTAATGATTTTGCTACACTAGTAAGCATGGGCGTCGGTCGGTGGGGGACATGGATACCACGTCCCCCACTTTTCAAACTAGGGGAACATCATATCAATTGTCACCCCTACTTTTCACCAATCTTGAATAGTTAAAACCCCACTTTTTGAAACGAGTGGAAAGAACAACAAAATTACGAATGACTGTCATGAATTTTGTCCATTTACTTTTGCTCTGTTCCAAGTGCGGTGCGTATTTCCGCACCAATACTGAGTAAAAATGCAATTGTTTCGTAACCATCTCAGTAACCACTCCCATCAATTTTATGTATGCACCGGTTATCAGAGGCTACACTTATTATGAAAACAATGTACTGTACGTTGTTAAAATTGGAAGCGTGCAAACCTATAAGGCCAACGTTTTTACGAACTCAAAGTTCACAATTCTTACTATAACCGATTTATTCCTTTTGTATTATTAAGGCCCGTATATTATACTAGTGTTCAATATTATCTGCATACGTAAATTCCTGTTTTTCCTAATTTAAAAAAAATATATATACAGGTAGTTAGTAAATTGAATTTTATATAACCGTTATAAACAATAATTATACAGCCTTGTATATTATATACCCACGGATAGGTCTGTCTATTTCGACTTATTTAAGTAGTAATACCACAAGATTAAGAACTCCGATGTTACTTGACGCAATCTCGCATCATGCAGGGGCGGATCCAGCAAGGGGCCGCAGGGGCCCCGTTCCCCCTCCCGTCAATCCGCCGAAAAATTAAAAAAGAGGGAGAAAAAAATGAGAAGAGTTAAAGGAAGGAAAGAGGGGGGAAAAGAAGTGTACCTATGAGCTCAGTGGCGGTCACAGCAGTGGGCGAAAGGAGAAATCCATTATTTTACAACTCATTTTTGAATTTTCTATTGATTGACGTGCGAACACCACGTTACGCTGTATCCCCAACGCTGATTTTTTTTCAAACGATTTCACAAACCAGGATGTGAAAAAGGCCATTTATTCAAAGCGGGAATAAATACGGATGCGAGTTGGCATATTATTATGAAATATGTCCTCCTTCCAACCGTTCATAAAAACACAAGCATTCAACTACAACTGAAAACGCATTATTTTTATGAAGGCTTATCTTAATTTCTAGATTATGGTAAAAAGAGATAAGATGCAGTCTGGGCCTATGGTATGTGACACTGTAAAAACGGTGATTCCAAATACTAAACTAATTTTCTGCCACCCAAAACATCAACGAAAAACTTCAACATATTAAATATAATTTTATATTGCACATTTAAAAACACGCTTCAAGGAAACAACTATGAACACCAACCTATTCCAGCCTCATTATTGTTCACCCAACCTATTCCCGCCTTATTATTGTTAGCCTAATTAATGTCGCTGTAAAGGAAAGTAAGTTTTATCTAACCTTCCCATCATGCCCGCTGTTTCTCGCTATAAAGTGACTTATGATTTTTTTCAACGTAAATTAGCTTTTACGTACTTTTACTGATTGTTTAGCTAGGTAACGAAGCTGTGAAGTTAAGTTGAACATAAGGTACATGCTCGATTGTATAAACTTTAGTTACTCTATTTTTGTAATGGATACATAGACAATTTATTAAGTGTTAGAAAGAGTTGCAAATCTGTGTCCCATAGGCTCTTATCATCCAGACCACGAAATACTAAAATTGTCCTGGAACTAAAATTCGTGCTACACCGGCGCTTCACTGTTCCCTGGCAATACCATTCATGGTGAGGGTAAATATACAAAACCTCTGCATTTATAATAACTAATCCGGGTAAAAACAAATTAACTAAATATACCGTAGTTTACTGAAATGTGGCAAAAAAAGACCGAGTGGCACTACCCTCTGTAGCAGCGGGCCTATGGAAGCAAAATGCTAAGTGGCAACCGGCCAAGACTCATGTAAAAGCCGGGTGGCAACAGGCTTCGATTAGGCTACAACGGACCTAGGGTGCCAATAATGTTCAGGTGAATCATTGTCAGTGCTGGCAAATTGATTCATATAATATTTTGAGCTGCTATAATTACGTGACTATTTGCGAATTGTATCTCTTTAGCATTATCAGATTTGTTTGATTTAAGTACTGTTACCCATCATTGGGAAAATATTGTAGGTGAACGTAAACCGAAGGGTAAGTGTAAGAAGTTGTACCCAGGGTCCAGGCATTGCCGGCGGAACCGGGGGGCCGGGGTCCGGGCCCCCCACTTTTTGGCAAAAAATATATAATGTCTGGAGATTTTTGTATGATCGGAAATGCAAGAAAAGAAGGAGGGAAGGAGGAGAAGGATGGAAAAGAGAATGTTTATCTAGTACCCGACCGAGTTACATTTTCCCACAATTCAATTTGGCGGATCTGGGGGAGGGGTAAAAGAATAGAATTCTAGACCTACCTTTTAAGAACCCGTAAACTGATTTTTTTTTTTTTTTTTTTTTTTTTTTTTTTTTTTTGAAGAACATAAGTCATTAAAACAGACTTCAAATGTCGGGAAAGCTCATTTCCCGCCATCTAGGAATCAAAATTTTCGATTTATCGATTCATGGAAAAAAAATCGTATGCAACTACTGATTTTTTTGTGTACGTATACACACATAAGGCCTGTCTACTGTAATAACAATGGGAAAAATTTACTTGACCGTTTTCAAGAGGGGAAAACCTTGAAATTTGAAGAACTTAAATTAAAGTCGCTAAAAGATACTTCAGAAGTCCATTTAGAAATCAACATTTTCCCGGGAAGAATCTGAACCTCCCTATTGTCTTTGGGTTCGTTGATTCATTATAATAATTTTCAAGAAGGGAAAACCTTGAATTTTGAAGAACTTAAAAGTAATTAAAAGACACCTCAGAAGTCGGGAAAACTCATTTCCCGCCTTCTAGGAATCAAATTTTTTCCGGGGGAGAACCCCCGGACTATTCATCGATTCATAAAAAATTCGTATGTAACTACTCATTTTTTTTAAATTTTTTTTTTATGTATGTATACACACATAAGG